>NW_027466092.1:22507500-22660000 GCF_046127955.1 Nelusetta ayraudi
GTTACTGCACCAACTCAGCCAGAAGGAAAAAGTCGTACTTGGTGGAGACGTGAGGGCTGACTCTCCAGGTATTAATATTTCACTGAATAACAAAATTTTTTGTTGGTGTTTGTTTTTGAGTGGCAGGAAAAATGTAATTGAGAATAATATCAAGTTATTTAACTTTCTTTTTTTAAGGACACTCAGCAAAGTTTGGTAGTTACACAACAATGGACCTTGATACAAACACAATTGTGGACATGCAGTTGATTCAGGTGAGGAGCAAAAATTGACTTTTAAAATATTTAATTATGTAAAACAATTTCATGACACATTTTCTAAAAGGAAACATTTTTGTGGTCTGCTTGCTGGGGTACAGAGCAATGAGGTTGGTGGTAGCTACCATATGGAAAAAGAGGGACTGAAGAGGAGTCTGGCATTGTTGGATGCACGTGGTGTGACTGTGGACTGTATAGTCACAGACCGACATCCACAAATTCAGAAGTTTCTCAGGGAGAACAATGTCACACACTACTATGATGTCTGGCACATCGCAAAAGGTATGTCTACTGGATTTCATTTTCATCCACATCCACAATTGTTGCACATGGCTTATTTCATTACAACCAATGTGTTTCTTATGCATGTAGGAATTTCAAAGAAACTCGACACAATTAGGAAGATGAAAGATTGTGAGAAGCTGCAGAAGTGGATGAAAGGCATAAACAATCACATCTACTGGACAGCAGCTACATCCACCACTGGGCCTGAGAGAGTGGCAAAGTGGACCTCGATCCTTAATCAAGTACAGGACATTCATGAACATGACGACCCGCTTTTTCCAGCTTGCCTGCATGAGTCACGCCAGACACGCGACAAAAAGAAATGGCTTTCAGCAGGTTTGGATCAAAAATTAATGTTTCCTCAAAGACTACCCCACTTTGTGAAACTTTTAGGAATTAATTGTAATTGTTGTCATTAAAAAGAATTTTGAATTATGATTTTTATCCTTTGTAGAAACTCCGGCTTTCTGCAGACTTGAGAAGGTGATGGCAAACAAAAGGATTCTCAAGGATGTAGCTAAACTTAGCCCACACCACCAGACTTCATCTTTGGAGGCGTTCCACAGTGTCATCCTTCGCTTTGCCCCGAAGAACGTTGTATTTCCATTTCTCGGGATGCTGTACAGGTAAATAAAACTGTGCTTACTTATAACTTTGTTGACGTGTGTAACCTAAAATTTCAGACATCTTTGATTATTTTCTTTTTTTCTTATTACCGACTATACTTGGCGGCGATGTATTGCAATGAAAACAGCAACCGACCACAGGCACAGACAGACCAAGGTGTACCCCTTTTCAAGGTGCACTTCCCAAAGGCATTGAAGGGAGAGTGTAGAGCAAAACCCCTGAAGACAGAGCCGACATTCCGTAAGAGTTTAATTTAATTTTTTTTTATTATAAATATAAATTAGACACTTTTGGATGTTGCATTTATAATAAATAAACATTTCAACAATAAATAAGCAGAAAATCTTCTTTAAAAAAAACAAAACAAAACTTATGTTTTTATCTTGTGTAAAACAGGGTTTGTAGTGGACATGATGGACCTAATCTTCAACAAGGTCTTTGTGGACCCACTTCCCTACACTGAAGAAGTCTTGGCAATCAACGTTCCAGAAAGTCTTGCAGCACAGTTTGACCAGCCAGACAAGGAGGAGGTCATTGAAGGTTATGTGTCCTGCTTCAGTCAAGCAGTTTGAATCCCACGTAGTGACCTGCAGTATCGGGATACTCCTACGTGCGGATTCCAAGGACCACACAAGCTGGGATGACAACCCTGATTCTGTGTCCCAGCAAGCCCCAACACCAGCTCACGAAAGATCGATATGCCAGATACCTGTAACGACTACAAGACATTGGACAAGATAGATTTATTTTTTTATGTGTAGTTGTAAATAGTTTTCTGGTATGTTGTTTTCTCATCACATTTATAACTTATCTGTAAATAATTCAATGGCAATAAATGTTTGAGTGTGTATACTGCAATGACTCCTGTCAATTAGTAGGTTACATACACATTACTTGCTTATGAAAAAAACATAAAAATCTTTGATATAACCGCACAGATATACCATTTGTCACACTTTATTACAGTTGCAAAGAAGAAATCCATAAAATCTTTGATTTTAATTTTAAATCATAATATTTAGTAAAACATATCTTACTGGTGAATTCTCCTTAGTCGCAATGGACCATAGTCCGCCTTATAAATTTGGCCTGCATTCTGCAATGAGAACCTATTCAGGCATACTGGCTCCAATCCTGGATGGTCCACCATGCATTTGAGGTCCCCCTCAACCTCCCGCAGGCGTCTGCTAACCTACAAGATATTACAAAGTATAAATGCCATTATGTCTCAAAGATGTATGCAATAAACAATAATCAAGACAAACTAGATTTCATTTTTGATATCTTGACTCTACCTGTGGTATCTCCAGGCAGCATACATTTTCCTGCTCCGTGGGCATGGTTTTACATTTTCCACAGGAGCACCTGTCAAAAGAAAAAGAATTATAATTTCACCTGAATGAAAGTTGCCAACACAAGCAGAGTTGGAGAAGACTTGTGACATTTGTCTAATGTTGAGATGGAGAACAGCAGCATTTTAAGCAACATGGCAATGCTTCTAATTTTGACCATGACATATTGTGGATACAGACATATTTAAAGTTAAGTTAAAAAAGAAAAGAAAAAGAAGAGTACATTCAAAATACCTAGGGAAAAAAGGCCGTTCATTTTTAAGCATTGCGCTGGTAGCAGAGTATTTGCTGGGGTTATTAACAGCCCCGTGACGACAACTTTTTTTTAATCAGAAGAGTTCAAGAATATACGGAGGAGAGATAAGTATAACGTTACAGCACTGTTTACAAAAATGCTCATTCACCAGAAGAGCTCGAAGTAATGACGAGACAGTGGCGACGAAGCCGTTAGCATGAGCTAACGTGTAAGTTACAGTGTAACAACACACAAAGTAAAAACTTCAAAATATAAAGACGCACAGTATTTGTATCTTACCACTCTGAAATGTCCTGCTGCAGACGCTGAGTCCGTATTTCTGCCGGAGTCTCTCCCTCTGGGTCAGATTCTGGCTCAAACTGGTACGGTTGCACCACATTGCTTCTGCTAGCCATGACCGAGTCGCTTCGCATTCACAACATTAGCGCATGGCTACCGGAGCCGAAGCCACAGCCCCTTCGAGAGGGAAAGGCGTGGCCAGGTGCAGCTCATTAGCATAAAAGTGACGGGCCCTAAAACGGGCTGTTCTGAACAGAGCGGTTTTTTGCTGATTTAGGGACAGCAAAAATATTAGATCCAAAGTCAATTTTAAAGAATGCAGGTCACAGACAGGTCTTTTACACATTTGAGAACTATTTTAAGAAGTGGAAAAGTGGCATGATATGAGACACTTGTTATCAGTAATGTTCGTATCGCACATTAGAAATACAGTTTAATCATTACAGAATTTAAATCTCTACCTCACTTCAGATGTTGGTAATAATGACATTGTTTGTGAATCTGCTTGTAACAATCGAGATCTTTGAGATGCTTGTTTATTTATTGATTTTATTGTTTGTTTGTTTTTTTTTTTACAGGTTGTTGTCTTGTTTTGTACAAGTTTCTTTAAACAGATTGTGCCTTTCCAGTTTAGTCATGTAGTTAAGGAGTTCTGCTCTGTGAGATATATGTCTTCACCCACAATCATAAAATTGGACACGTTCTTTTTGTTATGGGGTGCTTGTACTGCGAAATGTTAAAAGTCATCAAATGTAAACTCAATGAAAGATGCATGTGCTATATTAAAAGATAATCGTATGGTTAATTTGCTGAAAGTTTCATGACAACTACATATCAACATGAATTTCAATAATTCATTTAATAAGATCTGTTAACACATAAGAATAGTTTATCTAAATTTATATGTTTGAGAGATGACCTAATCAAGTAATTTTAGAGACACATATTCACCATATTTGTACATATACCGTATTTTCCGGACTATAAGCCGCTACTTTTTTCCCACGCTTTGAACCATGCGGCTTATGCAAAGGTGCGGCATTTCTGTGGACTTTACTTTACTTAGCAGGAAGTGCTAAAGCCATGAAGTGACAGGTGGTTTCTGGGTTCAGTGTTCATGAAGCGACTTTAATGGTTCCAGTGCGCATGAAGAAAAAGTGACAGCGGTTCGACGCGGGTTCAGTGCGCAACTTTTCTGTTTTGGCTCTCGTCTGTATGTTCTCTTGTCTTTATGCGCTCTGTCTTTGTGAGCTCGGGTGCGTCGCTGCCTCAAATTCTGGTCCGACTCCATACCAATTAACCAAGGTGACCAGCGGCAACCCGCAAACAAGACTTAGCATCGACATAATCATCTGAAATAATAACCTGCAATATGCAATCAAAAACATCAAAACACAGGGAACATTCTATTGGAATGTATACTTTTCATATAAAGTTATTTTAAGGTATAGCTAATACCATGAATATTGTATGACTTTAGAAAGGTTTTGATATATTGAGTGAGCTTCTCTCAGTAGGCCTACGGTTTGATAATACAACCACAATTAAAATTAACTCAATAAACAGGATCTGATTATTTTAAACACAAACCATGTGTCACAGTATTATTCTGATAAGATATACCTCAGCACTATTTAGAAAAAAAATGTTATTAAAGCTCTTACCTCGATTATTTCAAGACGTGAACTGAATGAGACTTTTGTCTAGGAAGTCACCAGAAAAGGAGTCTGAGTCTTTTAAGTCTTGAAAAAGGTTCATCCAGAACTGTGCGTGTTGCTTTCTTAAAAAGCCCCACCAGTTCTCTATTCTTTGGTTGTGATTGCTTGATCCATAGAGATAACATCCGTGCGAAAAGCTGTCCAGATGATCGTGCCTCAAGAACATCTGCATTTGTTCAATGTAACAGTTCTCGGTTCTGAGGTCTGAACGAATTCGGGCTGCAGTGGTATTGAACTCAACCACATCAGAGAAGACTATTCAGGTACTTAGGGGTCTGTTTAGTCATTATGGTGTGCCAGAAGTGCTCGTGAGTGACAATGGACCACAGTTCATGTGCGCTCAGCTCCCTTCGACCCGGCTACAAACGGCTTAGCTTAGCCGTTGGCTTAACTTTTAAACATTCTCTTAAATCATCAAAGGGGACCTCAACTGTGCAAAAACGTCTGGATGCCTTCCTGCTCCAATACAGGAACACTCCGCATATAACTTCTCATGACACACCTGCGATGCTGTTTCTTCACCGCAAGCTCCATACTCGCCTAGACCTGTTGAAACCACGTGCGGCAGCGGTCGTTGATCAAGCTCAAGATGTTCAGTGTGCTTACAGGGCAGCGCACTGCAAGGCCAGAACATTCAGCATGGGCGATCCAGTTCTGGTCCGAGATTATCAAAAGGGGGAGGAAAAGTGGACGGCTGGAACAGTGACATCGCAAGCTGGCCTACCAGTTCAATGTGGGGTCATCACACCTATGGAAGTGGCATGCCGACCAGATGATGGCATGTCACCCTAACATCATCCAAGCTGCAGCTGACGTGCAAGCAACACCCAGCATGGACAGCTTGCCTGCTCTGCCTGATGCAGGTGGAAAGCCAGAGATACACAACCCAGTCAGTGAGTGTATCACTGCATCAGCGGGTCAGTCAGATTTGGCCTGCAGTGTCACTCCTGAAATACCCCAACAAACTGAGTCCACCAGATAAACTGACTCTGTGACCAAGTGTTTTGTTCATGTGTTAAGTTCGTGAGTGTTGTCTGAAGATAAGGGCAGAATAATCCCTTGACACACTCTAGGCAATGGGGCAGTCTACCCCTTAGCCTAACCCGTAGTTGTGCGTTTACCGCACAACTACGTGCAGGGTTCAGGCACACCTGCACAACAGAACAAGAATAAAGCGATTGAGTTCCGAACTACATCTATGTTGGCCGGCTGTCTTTTAGTGATGTGCCGGTCGCGAACGAAACGGCTCTAAGAGCCGGCTCCCGTTGGACTTGTTTTTAAATGTTATTATTTCTTTTTGTTTTTTTTCTCTCTCTCTCTCCATGCCGCATTTGATATTATGATTTAGCGCACGTTACGCTCAACGTCATCCCGTGTGGCAGGTAAAAAAGGTGGTGTTGTCCCGGGTGTCCCAATTCCATTGCAAGCCGATCTGTGCCGATTATCACCCGGGTCGCTTGCCGGGTTGTTTGACCCGATTCGTCGTGCAACAGCGCGGCTCGCTGAGCAGAGGGTACACAAAGGCGATAGGAGGGACAGAGACTCATGACGAGAAAGAAAAAGAGCAGGGGCCACAATGCAAATTGGCTGACAAAGGTAAAAAAAAAAAAAAAAAAATTGAAAATGAGTGGCAACAGGAAACACAGCAAAAATCTCCAAACATTTTAATTACTTTGACGAAACTCAGGCTTCAATTTACTGACACCTTACACATGTGATGGCACGGAGACTCTGACAAAACAGGGCAGATAATTACAGAGAGAAAAAACAGGATCAGCCCCTCAAAGCTGAGGCACTTGGTTTTTCTCAATGTCAATCTTCACTAAAGGACAAAACTGTAGTAATATGAAGAAGTAATTTGAGTAATATGAAGACATTACACTAATTATTTGCATTAAGCTAGACCAACTTAATAGGATCTTCTTTCCATAAATTTTAGCACTTAAGTTAAAGTTACCCAGTTTTATTCCTGTAAATGAAGTTTTTAAATTCTAGTTGTCACAACTTATTGCTACTCAATTTATTTAAGGAAACTGATTGCCTTAAACCATTTTAGTTATCACAACAATAAGTTACAAATTACCTTTAAATTGCTTTAACAAAATTCTAATCTAATACCAGCTCCAAACATTTATTAAAGACTCATACAAAATATAACAAATGTACAATACATGTTGTTTTCTTGTCTTTGCACAAAGTGTGAATATAACACAAACAATGCAAACACACATTATAGAAGACTATTAAATTTAACTTGGGCATGTGATTTGCGCAGTACCTGCTGTTAAACCTCCTGTTAAAACACATATCAGAACTGAAAACTACTTCTCGTTAGTTCTTTAATCTCAGGTCCTTTCCACACGGGACCGTTTTTTGGTGGAAACGTTAAGTATTTAACCGTTACGGCATTTCATCCATATGGCAACGGCATTTTGGGTCCCCCGAAACGGTATATTTTGAAAACGGGTCCCAGAGTGGGAAAATCTGACAACGCCGTTTCGCCGTTGTCACATTGTTGCCGTCCGAACAGTGAAAACGGCTTTTCCTTGTAAAACGATGACGTCATCGCACCGTCACCGTCATGTGACCGGAAAAAACAAGGCATGCAATGCGTTAGCAGCGGCACAAACAACAATGATGGCGGCTAGCGGAGTTGTCTTTGTATTGCAGGCGCTTCAAGATTTGTTGGCAATATTACTACAAAACCTCACAAAACCTCAGACTCACTTTTTCCCCGCTACTCGCCATTTTTGTTTTCTGTGTGTTTAGTGTGTAGCGGAAATGCCCTCTTTCTAAATCTTTGGTCCGGTGGCTGTGTCAGCGTCTGTTAACAGCGCCATGTTTCGGTGTGGCCCTGTTAATCCACGAGTCACTTGCCGGGTTGTTTGACCCAAAACTGCAGGCTTCAATTTACCGACGCCTTACACATGTGATGGCACGGAGACTGTGCATTGTAGCAACATCAGTCCCCTCAGAGAGAATCATCTCCAAAACAGGGCAGATAATTACAGAGAGAAGAAACAGGATCAGCCCCTCAAAGCTGAGGCACTTGGTTTTTCTCAATGTCAATCTTCACTAAAGGACAAAACTGTTACCTGAATGCTGATTTTTTTTCTTTTTGTTTTACACATTTTAATTTATATTTTGTTGTGTGAGTTTCTGTAAGCTTATGTTCTTTGACTTTAAATTTGTTTAGTAGTAAAATTGTGAATAGTTATTTAAGTTAATTTGTAAATAGTTTAACATTTGTTTTTTGCACTTTCTATCTTAGTTTTTATCACTCTAGAGTGTATAAATAAAGGTGTGTTTATATTATAAACATTGGATATAGTCCATGTTTCTTTTTTTACATTAGTAATTCATATTACGCATAATCTTTTATTACTGTTGGTAATAAATTATTTTCGGCACTAAAAAATTTGAAGAGCCGTTTGGGAGCCGAAAGAGCCAGCTCTTTTTAGTGAGCCGAGCCAAAAGAGCCGGTTCTCTAAAAAGAGCCGGAATGCCCATCACTACACCAAAGCCACTGCTCCTTCCTGAGCTGCCTCCAAATCATCCTGAAAAGGAAATATATGAGTGCATGAGTAACTAACCGATCATAAAAAGATAGACAAGTATGTAATCTATGATGCTCAGTTCTGTTATTAACATATCATTAGTGCTCCAAAATTGGAATAAAATTATTTTAGTCTTCATGATTGTGACCCCTATTTTACACCAGAAGCAGACCGTCAGCAGAGCGTCCGTGTCGACTCAGTGAAACGCGGCCACTAAAGTCAATGAGCAGGTTCACACTAGGCGCAGAGCGTCCGCGTTTCAGAAGCGTCCCAGAAGCAGTAAAATGTGACCCGCTGGAAAAGAACGCTAGAATTTATTTTTTGACACTTGCCGCGTCCCTCCTGCGTCAATCGCAGAAGGTAGGATCGTTCAGACAGGAAGTCAATGGTGTAAAAACACGGTGGATCTGGTTGACTTTCAAAATAATATATAATGCATATATATATTTTTTTAATTGCTGTATTTTACTTTGAAATGTGAACCTGGCGTTTTCACTTCAATGAAATCAACAATGAAGCTTTTAAAACCTTAGAAGAGAAAGAATAAATGACTCATCGCAGCAGTTTGACTTTTAAAATACATGTTCAAATCTTTCTTTGTCATTACAGTTGTTTTTCTCTCTAGTTTAAATACAGGACATTTAAATACCATTAACACACACAAACAGCGGTGCCGTCCTGTCTGGGGTTTAAATCATGTGACCTTTGCCACTCACACCTCTCAGCCAATCATCTGTATATGCTAATTGTCCATACACTTGCCCATGGGTCATGCATTTAACTGGTGATTTCTATTGGTTGTTTACCTCAGACCATGAGCAGGAGGCATGACCACCTTGCTATAAATTCTGTGCATTTGCCCCCCAAAAAACAACCATTTCTTCTCTCTTGTTGGAAATACAACACTCTGGACAACATGGACGATGAAGGATTTATTTTGGAGGTTGAAACTCATTCAATTATTTTTGACACTGCCCATCCTTTTTACAAGGACAATTTAAAGAAGGACAAGGCGTGGGCTGAGATTGCTCAGAAGTTTGGAGTTGAAGGTGGGTAAAATATTTCTGTATTTGTATTTCTGTAATACTTTGAAAGAGCCAGTTGTCTAGCTCACCATTTCAAAAATTGAAAATGTGTTTTGTTTTTTTAATAACACTATAGTACAGGTGTAGTACATAATGTATTCTGCATCTTTTGTTCAAGAGGTTCATAAAATAAGATTTATATTTGAACTACTTTTTTATGTTTTTATATCATATATTATATTATATGTTTTGAAAGTGTTTGGACACTGTAGTTCATAGCATCATATTAAAGTTGAGTGACAAGATAAGCAAGTTGTTTTCCATATAAAGAAAGAGCAAAGACATGTTTGGATGCTTGAATTTTATTTTACACTCCAATGGAGTTTTCATGTTTGGAAAAAAAAATGAAATTTCCACAACCGAACAATGACCACAATGGAACAAGCAGTACACAGCAGAACAAGGTAGCACGTTGTTTTCCAGTCATGAATTATCTTGGTCGAATTACATCATTCGATCCTGCCATGACACGCTACCTGCTGGAGAGTTAAAGAATTTGCAGAACGTTTCCCTCACATTCCAGGTCTCACGTGTGGCCCTGTGTCCTCTCATTTTTTGGACGGAAGCCATAGGTTGCCCTTTTTTGCCAGCATCGTCCAGAAACCTCTCGTTGTCGTTGGGGCAAAGAAGGAAGTTGTGCAGGATGCAAGCTGCAACCACTAGTGTGTCCACATGTTTGGGGTGGAGGTTGATCCTGCAATGAAAAATCCTCCATCTGGAGGCCAGAATGCCAAATGCATTTTCAACCACCATCCTCGCTCTGGAAAGTCTGTAGTTGAAAATCCTCTTCTGCTGAGTGAGGTTTTGTCCAGGGTACGGTCTCATGAGGTATTTTTTAAGTGGGAATGATGCATCTCCCACCATGACAAATGGGACCTCTCCCAGCTCTTCAGCATCAGGCAGACACACATCACACGGCACCTGAAGTGTCGCATTCTCCATTCCTTTCCCAAGTTCAGAACCGGTGTAGATGCCCCCATCGCTAGTACGTCCAAAGTCTCCCACTTGAATTACTCTGAATCGGTAGTCAGCATCAACCAAAGCCAAAAGTACGATTCAGAAAGTCTTTTTGTAATTGAAGTACTGACTTCCAGAGAGTGGTGGTGCTTGGATGAGAACATGTTTTCCGTCTGATGCCCCCAGGCAATTTGGAAAGTTCCACTTTTGCCAGAAGTCTTGTGCCACCTCCTTCCAGTGTTCAGTTGTTGGCCTCGGCAGATGACTGTCCATCATGCACTTCTCGATGGCTGCGCACAACATGTGCACAGATTCTGCCATTGTACAGTGGCCAAGATGATAGCTGAAAGCTAAGCTGGCCATTGAATCTCCCGAAGCAATAAACCTGCAATGAGACAGTGAAACATGACATAAATGTGAATATGATTTATTAATCTGTGACTTCACTTTGTTTCAGTTGAACTCTGCAAAGCAAAATGGAAGGTGATCAGGGATGCTTTCATGAGAAGCAGGAAAAAAATGCATCAACCAAGTGGATCAGCTGGTGGAGGAAGCCAGAAGCATTATAAATATGCTGGACTGCTGGAGTTCTTGTTGCCATTTGTCCAACCAAGAAGGTATGTTGAAAAATGTGATAATAGTTTATTTATTTATCATTTAAATGAGCTATTATTGTAATAGTATTGTGACAACAATAACACAGGAACACCTCATTCTTTCTGTGGCGATGAGTTTGAGGAGTTTGAGGAGCGGCCCAGTACACTAACTCCTCAGCAATCTCGATCTCCTCCCCCGATCAGTATGCCCTCATCTAGGTCCCGCAGCCCCCTCACAACCAGCACCCAACAACTACACCACACACAGGACACGAGGAGGAGCAAAAAAAAAAAAAAAACATCGCAGGACGGCTCATGTCACTCCTGGAGGAGCCCATCCCCAAACCACACATGCCAGAGACTCAAATTGATGAGTGTTATCATTTTGCATTGAGCTTGGTTCCACTATTGAATAAATTAAACAGTGACAACAGAAATGATGCCAAAATAAACATTTTAAATCTTCAAGATTTACGGAAAAGACAAGAACATCAACAACAACAAAGTTTGTCATCATCATACAATCCTCCAGTGGGACCATTCCAATCCTTTTCTCCACATGTCCCAGAGCAAACTATACAAACCCCCAGACCAGGTACCTACTACTGGTTTAGGGGATGCACCCAGTACCTACGCATTCTTCCTCTCCTCTGAAGTCTTGCAAGTCTTATAACATACAACAATATCATGTAAAATATATGAAATGCAAATATTTGTTTTTAACATGAAAACTATATATTATTCCAAAAAACATATTTAATAAGCTTTTTTTTTTTTTTTACTTTAAACACAAGTATAAACAAAGATATGTATATAAATATATATGTATATATATATATATATATATATATATATATATATATATATATATATATATATATATATATGTATATATATATACATATATATATATATATATACATATACATGTGTATATATATGTATATATATATATATATATATATATATATATATATATATATATATATATATATATATATATATATATATATATATATATATTAAAACAAAGCACTTACCCATTGTTCAGCGGGAAAACTCGGGAAAACTGGAACAAATGCACAGCAACACGCGAGGTCCGAAAGGCAAATAGTTGTTGTTCTACTATTGTTCTCTTTAAATACCCGCTACTCTCGGATTATCGCGCGATCTCGCAATCCTCTTGTGAACCAGTCGAGCCGCTGCGGGAGACGCTCTGCTCGTAAAACGCGTCCTGTGTGGGAGGGTGCTGGAGCGTGAGCAGAGCGTCAACGCGGTCGCTCTGCTGACGCTCTGCAGACGCTTCTGGTGTAAAACAGGGGTGAGAAGGAGAGCTGATTTTTAATCACATTCTAACATACATTACATTTATGTAACCTAAACCTGAAACACTGGAATGTTAACCTAATGGAAAAAGTGGAACACAGAAATACCTTGTAAGTTCTGAAGACGTCCGATGGATCCCGGCCAGGGCTGCTGTTCTAGCCGCACCGATGCTGTTCTTGTCCTGTTGCGCAACCAAAAACAAGATTTGCATAGGGGGATGTTAGGAACCACTGTTCATGTTCAACTTCACTGTAATGCATATAATGAAATAGTTACCCTTTCCTCATATGCCATCAACACTGCTGCAATCTTCTCACCAAAACTTCCACTCTTTCTTTTTTTGTAGAGCTTCAGCAGTTGCAGTGTGTATTTGTCAACTGCTGCAAAAAAGGTAAAAGGCAGGTTTTGATTGGTGATCCTGTGGAACTCACTGTAGAGCTACATGGAAAACAGAAGTCATGGAAGATTATAATAAAATTAGATTGTTTTTTCAAAACAGCTTTCGGAGGTTAGGACGCTGAGGTGTGTGTGTGTTTTGGATGACTCAAAAGTGAGCATCAACCACTGCCATTATATGAAGCCGGACACCCCCCCCAGAGCTTTTCCTTCAGTGTAATTTTTAAGTTTTTACTTACTTGGGCTTCACAAAAGAGGGCAGGCCATCTGACTTTTAGGCCCTGTTTGCACTTGGTCAATTGAAGCGTTTTTCGTATTCCGATCGGCAAAAATCACACGAAGTAACCAAGTGCAAACAGTCCAAATCGGTATTGTCATCCGATTACTCAAACCACCTCGGGGAGGTGGTTTCAACGCTTCGCATAGCATAGCATAGCATTCCTCACGGACGTGTGAACAGAATGCGAGCTCAGTCCACATTAACGACCGCCTACTCCACTCACCTCTCCCGTGTACGTACTTGGTCGGCGCCCCACCTCATGGCGTCGTCATTATAAAGTTTGTTGGATGAGATTATTTTCCTTGTGTCGTGCTGCTGATCCGCATGTTCGTTGAATGAAGTCTCAGGAGAAGAATGCCAATTTAAATATATCTTTAGTAAATAAACAATTCAGGATACAAATAGACAGATCTCTGGGCCGAGTTCAAAATCCTAGCAACAACAAAGTATTGTCAGGGCATGAAGGCCTATCTGTCCCTTGACCCAGTCCTTTTATACAAAAGAAAACATGCAGATGCTCCCAGATGTTGTCCTCCTCTGACTGGCTCCAGACCCCAACCTCATTGGATGTTGAGGCAGCCTTTGATCCAAGTCTCTGATTACTGATTGAAACTGTAAACAAGTCCTTATTTGGCAGGGAGCCAAATGATCCCATCATTGGTTCCAGCGTGACCTGTTGATATAATACAGTGCACAACATGCCTGAGGTCACAGGCTCCTCTCCCCCGTGCCTCTGATGGATCATGAGTTCTCCCCCCTGTAAATGACCAGGTTATATAGTTTTATGGTGGTCGCAAAGTCCCCCAGGGTCACCCAGGGTCACCAGTTGATGAGGAATATGCTTCCCTGTTCCCCTTGAGCCTCCTGCAACAATGCCTTTTTCCTATTAGTAGGTCAGCCAAATGATTTAAACAGTTCTATATTAATAATCATGTTATTATAAACAAACATCTAAACTAATTATATTAATCAACACAAACATCTAAACTAATTATATTATTCACCACAAACAGCTAAACTAAATATATGATTCCAACAAGTTACAAACAAGAAGCGAAAACAAATCATTTTTGTTAGGCTCTTTTATTAGGATGCTAATAAATTTCATTCCGCATTAGCGTATTTTGTCAGTGGAGCAGCGGTTGCAGTTTCCCACATATGAGATTAAATGTGCGATGTTGAATCCGAAAATTTGCCAGAAAATAAAGTCAATGAGAGCATTGCTTTTTAATTTTCGTGGTCCTGCCCTGCACAAGAGTTACCACAACTCGAAAACGAAATCGCAATCTCAAAGTAAGCGCGCGGCGCAGGATGAGCTTCCACCCACGGAAGTGCCATAGGAGGACACGGATTAAATAGTATGGCTTGTCCACCAGAAGGCTGTATTATGGTGTACATAATATAAAACTTCGGCCCAGTTCTGCTTGTATTGCAATGGTTGGTGTTCCTGAAGTTTCATTTTTCATCCCTTTTTATTTTTTACATCCATGTTTGTGATGGAATAGTATTGTGAAATCGCTAGCTCGCATTGCATGCTGGGAAACAGCGTCACTCAAGGAAGTTTTGGCTTCGCTGACACGGTCCTGAAGGGAGTGGGTTTTAGTGCACTGGAACGGGATGAATGTGTTCAATCAAGCAGTACAAACCTGATTAATTGTCTTAATACTTCACTTGGAATGGCCATATTGTTTAGGATTAGAATTAGATGACAACTTCTTCACAATATTTGCAACTATTCAATTTGACCAGCAGGTGTCAGTAGAAGACGAAATTTCATGTTGACTATTTCCTAATGGAAGTGCTCTCTTTACTTTGGATTTTTCTCATCATTATTTGAAGTGTAGGCCTGTATCTGCACACAATTTGGAATTCGTCCCAGCGCCCTGAGCTGTAAATTTGGACGGTGTAAAATGAAAATGGCCATCTGCAGCAGAATGAAAGTGAGATTGCATTGTCCAGGTAGGAGGACAGCAGTCAGTCATGTTTCACCTCCAGTCAACACGCAGTGGTTCACATGAAGGTCCAAGAGGCCTACAGACCTACACTGAGTCTGGACGTGGCAGTACAGTTGGATCATTGTCTTTGTTGTGTTGTTTGGTCATTGTGATCCAATGTAATGTGAGAGAAGGACGAGTGCAGTTATATTGGAGTGAGTATTTTAGAGTGTAATAGAAGTTATAATGCAGAGTCTGTTTTTATGAAATGTTCTATCACCTGGCATCCATCCATCCATCCATCCATCCATCCATCCATCTTCTACTGCCGTATCCGGAGTCAGGTCTCGGGGGCAGCAGCCTCAGCAGAGACCCCCAGACTTCCCTGGACCCAGTCACCTCCTCCAGCTCCTCCAGTGGGACCCCAAGGCTTCCCAGTCCAGCCCAGAGACCTGGTCAGCACCACTCTGACTCCCTGAGTCCCTGCTGCTCAGGTGAGGCTTCAAAGATCTGGCTGCACCTGATTGGACGGTCGTGGAGGATCTCCTTGGTCTTCTTTGTCTTCTTGGTCTCCAGCTGTTTGACCTCATGCTCTCTGTTGACCTCCTCACTCAGTCCCTCAGTGATGTAGAGCTCAGTGGAGATGCTGTTGAGGAGAGTTTGACTTCCTGCTTCTTCACCTTCAGTCACACGTTCACATCTCCTCTCCAGACTGATCTTCTGCTGCTGTAGAAGCTCCTGCAGACCACCAACCTCTGGAGCTGAGAGAAGGTTGGAGAAGAAAACAGACACCAGAACACATCAGTGTGACAGTGTGAGCATCATTTTCTGTCCACGACTTGAAGCTGAAAGCATCCAAACTCCATTTTTCAGCTGATGTGGTGAAGCTGCTGTTGTCTGACTGTTTGCTCTAAATGTCCTCCAATGGATCTTCTCACTGGAGGTCCTGACCACGGTTATAATAGTTAACGAAAACGAACAAAATAACGAAAACTTCAATTGAAAAAAACAATTGTCACGTTCCCAGGGGTTAGGATTTTGGTACCTGCCTCGTTGGGGTTCGAAGCGAGCAGAGCTGAGACCATAAGGGTGACGTAGCAACGTTCAGGACACTGATTGGCCAAAGGCAGTCTTTCACGAAAGACCAAAACCGCCATTTTTAAATGCCTCGCGTGTGGATTTTTACATTAACACGTATTAAGAACTGAAAAGCTTATGAAACTGTACCATGGGTGAACAAAGAACTACAGACGTTTCTGTTCTCTGTGGCCGAAGAAAAAGCACAATGCAGACAGTTGTGCAGAAAGTTTAGTGTTAGCTAAAATATCGGGCACACAGACGTACTTATTATGTATACATTTCTTTCCATTGTAACAGGTCACTACAAGATCTGCAATCCATTACCTAGAATTGGTTTTCCTTAAAGTGATGTACAGGATTACTAATCTGACTTTGATGGGCAAATTTGACAACAGAATACAATTATGAAGCACTAAAACACAGGACCACAAAACAATTAAATGCATGATGAAATAATGATATGCTTTGTTAAATGAAATAGAATGGCATTTTCAACTAAGTAATAAAATAGTCGGTGGTGCAGTGGTTAGCGCTGCCGCCTCACAGCAAGAAGGTCGTGGGTTTGATTCCGGGGCCTGGACCTGGGACCTTTCTGTGTGGAGTTTGCATGTTCTCCCTGTGTCTGCGCGGGTTCTGTCCGGGTTCCTCCCACACTCCAAAAACATGCATGTGAGGTCAATTGAACGTTCTAAATTGTCCGTAGGTGTGCATGTGAGTGTGAATGGTTGTTTGTCTCTATGTGGCCCTGCGATGAACTGGCAACTTGTCCAGGGTGTCACCCTGCCTTCGCCCTAAGACAGCTGGGATAGGCTCCAGCAGACCCCCGTGACCCTGAATAGGAATAAGCGGGTATAGAAGATGAATGAATGAAATCTTTATTGAATGAATGACACATTTTATTTCACTCGTGGTTTATGTAATTATTATTTTTTGCTCCATAGCTTTCATGATTCAGCATTACATGTTAAGCGTGATGAATTGCATGAAAAGAGAGAGCACTCGCTGATAAATTAACATGGTGTGCTGTTTTATTCCATGAGGACGACAAAATATTTGCAAATTTGTGTTAGCTACACACATCGACAGGTGCAAGAGAAAGGGAGGAACTTTCAGGGAGGAACTTTCAAGATCGTTGAGTTTTTTTTAGTTCTGATGAAATAAATAGACCAATCATTTCATTACTTTGTCTGCTTTCCAAAGAGAGTTGCTTCAAAGAATTATCATTTATTATTCAGTGGCACATTGCTCACTTGTTTAATACACAAATAATAGTATATTATTATAATAATGATAATAATAATAATAATAATAATAATAATAATAATAATAATAATAATAATAATCATCATCATCATCATCATCATCATTATTTCTAAAATTTCCAAACAACAATCGTCAGTTGTTCCGTAAAAAATACATTGATTTCCATGTTGAATTTTGTACGGTTCGTGAGCGTCTGTCAGTGACGGTCTCCACACTGACACAACTGCGCATGCTCTATTATCCCATCAATTCGGAAGTCAAAAGGTTTTTGGGAGCCATGCGCTGGGTGAGCAACTTCATTGAAAGCAATGGGAGGCCATCTTGGACTCTGGGGGCTTGCCGCACTGTCACGCAGGTTGTGACGTTGCGGGCCGGCGACGCACAGGTATGACGTGAATGATTGACAGCTACCATTCGTTCCCGTTAGCGAGAGGATTAAAAACAAACAGACACCATAATGGCATCAAAAAGGAGTTATCCCAGCGGTGCGGAAAAACGGAAGGAAAAGAAAACTGATCAAGAAAAACTTGCAAAGGGGAAAGGTAAGTTATTTGTTTGTGATGTGGGCTGGAGAGGTGGAGGTGAAACGCTGTTGTCCCCCCCCAAGTTTGTTTATTTGTCCTGCTAGCCAGCTAGCTAGCGTCGGATAAATGTTAGCTGGCTGGCTAATATTTGTTCGTCATGAATCAGCGTTTTTGTTTGTTTTATGAAAGTTGACCATGTCCTGCCATGTTGGCCTATCCTGCCATGGGAATGACTGATTGACTCCACACCCGTTTATTCACATTCTAACAGGGAGGGCGGGAGGGAGGGCATGTTGTAGTTGTTGTTGTAGTCAGTCCCCTGTTATTGTTCAGTGGAAGTTGTCTCTCACATATTTGACTCTTAATGTTATTTTAGCCTTAACTTAGGATGAATTTACTAAGCTTAGTTTGTATTTTGTAGGCCCTTAATTAGAAATGTGCTACTGTTTTAGAATTCAAAGAAATATTTTATGGAAATACTTTATTTGGCATGGTGTTGACTATTTTAGACTGTTGTGGCAGTGGGTCATTTATCTTAGTTTTATTACTTTAACTAGTACAGTGTGTAAAGTAATGCCAAAAACTCTTAAAAATGACAGTTTTGTAATTGGGTAAAAGCTTTAAAGGGACACTGCAACCATAATGTTTAATTTAAAAACAAATTCATTTTTAATTTTCCTATATTACTGCAACATCACTGTAATAATAGAATAGGAAAATGTGCTTCTGATCTGTTTTGCTTGATGATCGAGTGAGCTTTGTCTCTGCAGGAGCAATTCTAAAATATGTTGGCGCTCCAGACATTGAGCCAGAGGGATCTCCCGAACATCCTGACCAGGAAGCTCCAGGACCAACACGTTCCTCAGAACCTCCTTCTGTCCAGGTGAATAATGTGTGTTATTCTTAGTAGCTAAGCTGATAAGTGTGGGACGAAACTAAGGCAATTAAGCATTATTTTGATTGTTGGTTTGCTTTTTAGTGTTGCACTTGTTGGTTTGTTGGATTTTCTTATTTAAAGTAAGCATTTTTTTTTATGAATACTCAATCTGTTGTATTTATTGAAAATATAGAGGATTCTTTTCCTAGTATTATAGTGTTTGTTTGTTTTTAAATCAGTTTAACTTGCCTGAGTTGCTCAACTGAAGATAAATGATTGAGATGAATGATTAATTTTACCTGTAGCCTGTTTTGCTCACGAGGTGTAATAGATTGTGGAATCTTCGTAGACCTTAGTAGACGCACGCTGCTGAGATTGGCAGCAATCAGCTCCGATGACCGTGGTGCTTGTAAATAAGGCAAATGCACCATCTAGTGGATGCAGCATGTTTATTCGTGTTGGAGCAATGACAAGTACTACTAACAAAACAAAAGATGCACAGGGTAAAAAAAATAATCATAAACTCAAGCCCAACAAAGATAACAGATGGGCATAACTGTAACATTACATAGTAATGATTACTAGTACTACCAAAATTTCTCTATTTTACTTTTCAACTCCAACTTGAACTATTCATCCCCTTTTTTCAGCAGCCATTAAGACAAAAGGATGACACTTATGCATTGCATCAAACTGTGATGCACAAAATAAATTAAATTAAATCAAAACTATAAATAAAGTGTGCATTAAACAGGGGGCAGTGCAATACAGTACAGGACTCAACTGATATAGTGCAGTTAGGCAGTATAGCCTATAACAGCTGTTCAGCATCCATAGTAATCCACAGTCAGTGCCATAATCATCCAGTCAGTGTCATATTCATCCATAGTCAGTATAATATATATGATATCGCGCAGACCCTCGTCCTCCACCACATTAATTGGCCTGCAAGCCGTAGCCACACCCATTTAGCCCCCGCTGTTGAAAGTTGGCGTGTGGTGGACGCGGCCAGTGGTCTCCGTGCCACACCATCCAACGTGGTTTGCTTTACCTCAGAAGGGGGCGGAGGGCTCTCCGCGTCAGCTGTATGCTTCGCAGACAAGTGAAACGTAAGACTGCTCGTACTCCGGTGGAAACTAAATACAGCTTTACAGTAAATGCATATCACTTTTGTCCTGTCAAGACTGCCATCTGGCAGGGTTTTGAAGTGGAACTTTCCATTTACAATTGACGCCTTATCCATGTTAGTCCTTCCTAGTGCTCATCTACGCTCAGTGTCTTTTTCTTTTTTTTGTTGTGCTTACAAGCCAGCTGCAAGCATGTGACTGTGTGCTGTGAGTCAATTCATTTCCCGTTTCCACAATCTAGGGAGCAGCCAAAGGTTCAAAAAGCACTTTAATTAATTAATTAATTAATTAACTATGTGTTAGGTGGGTTTGCCCCCACCTTCGCGTCATCAATCACACCTGCGCCGGAGTGCAATCTTTGCGTCCCTCAGTGCGTTTACATGGTACTAGAGAAATTTGAATTATTGCCTTCGGCGCGAAACAACCAGCAAACGCGAATAAGAATGTTGACATTTGTAGAGAGGATGAGACCGGGGCGATGCTTTCTCTTCTAAACGAGATGGACATATTAAAATAACGCGCAACGGAGACCTTTTTAAAAAGGGTAGCGCAGCAAATGCAGGGCTCCGGCTTTGCGCACCCCTGAACAAATACGTATTCCTTCGTATTTATATTTCTACCTTTTCGTTCACATTTTTTGTAAGTTAGAAGAATTTCAACTTTGTAAATAAAAGCACAGCAAAGAGATGTTTTTCTGATTTGTTTTTATTTCGATAATTTCGCTGTTATTCTGCTGGAAACGGCGTGCAGCGGCACCAGCGTCCTCCACGGTCGGCACTTTAATGAGCGTGTGTATAACTGAAGACACCGTTCCTTTGCAAAACCTGTACACAAACTCTCCCACCAGTCTGCTCCGAACCCGCATCCAACAAGAACGAGAGCAAAGTTAGTAACACGTACATTATGAACTATCATTCTATGTCATAATGATGTAATATGTCAACCGAAAGCAGCTGACCAGCTGAAAAGGCTCACTCCACCCCCTACTGTTGGGAGGAGGACACGTTCCCGTCAGTAATTCAAATTTCTCAGCTGCATGTATAGGGGGACAAGGTGAGAACCCCGATTGGACGAGAAAACCAAATTATTGCTTAGTCCGATTAAGCTCTGCATGTAAACGCACTGATTACACCTGCGCCAGAGTGCAGAGTGAAAGCAGCTCTTTTAAAAACAAGCGCAGGCTGGAGTCAGCACTCTGTCCTCTGGCGTGTCCACGCTGAGAACTCTGTCCTTCGCAGTTCTTAGCATTTCGGCTAGCAATCCCAGAGCGGGCTGGGCCATAAGCGCAGCTGGAGGAGGAACCCTGGCTGGTGCCCGTTCATCGGGAGGTGGTGCTGTGTGTGCGTGATCGTTGTACATTCACCGCTTGGCTGTTAAAGCTGAAGCCCCCCTCCCCCACTCCTCCTCTGGCGCTCGGCGGGGAGGCAGCGACTCGGAGCGACTGCACCCAGGCAGTTTTGTTTTGTGTGTGTGTGTGTGTGTGCGAAGAATAAATAAAAGTTTTCCTTTCGTTCTAACTGTTTAACGCTTGCCTGGGTGTCTCAAGGTATTAGTATGTTAATTTTGTTCTCTTTTCTTTAGGACAGGAGTTGGCGTAGCGTGAATTTTGGTTTGTAGTGATTCCCTTAGCTTTGTTTATTCCCTTTTTTGAGTTTTCTTTGGTTTCTTTGGCCCTGTTCCCCTGTGGTGAATTCTTCTGGTGGATTCAAGTGATGTAGATGTTGAAGGAGTCTTCATTGACACAGACTTAGTTGTATAAAAACTGGTTTATTTCAAAGAAGTCAAAAGTCAGACAGGCACCATGGAAAGCCTGGGGATGTCTCTGGGCCAGATGTGAGCAACTCCGATGATGCTTTGTTCCCATCACCTTTTATACCTCCCAGCAACCAGGGAGGAAGATGCTAGAAGTGGGGGAGAATGTATACATTCCATAGTTGCACCCCCAATGACCATCTGTTTTCAATTTGGTGGCCGTTGGCAACAACAAGACCATATATGGACCCTGAGACGCCCTTAGGGAAGAAGTGCAGCAGGTTCACTGCTGAGGTCACATCAGGCCATATACATAAGATCACATGATGTCATATACATAGATTCAGATACTACACCCCTTATTTTCTTATGTTGAACAGTCTTTTTTGTATGGTACTTATTTCCTTGACACTCAGGCATCTAAACCTGGTCTATTTTAAATTGTTGTCAAATAAAGCCGTTTCATTGGAAGTCCGTCTCGTCCTCTTAAATTTCAAAGCGTAACGAACCTGTGTAGCCCGAGGAATTTTATTATAGTTTATTTCCTGGGGTGCAACTCCCCAGGTGGCATTGTCAGGCAACTCCCCCCCCACCCCCAATTTTCCTTTATACCCACCATCTGAATTGTCTCCACCTCCGCCAGACCCTCCCCCTCGCCACATCTAGTCTTTTTTTGATAGATGATGATCTATGCGTATTGATGCGTCGTGCTAATGCGTAGCCCCTCCAGGATCCCTCCTTGCACTGCCACTCCGTCGTAGTGCGGGGCACCGAGTGCCGCAGGCCCCTCCGCACCCGTCGCCACCGCCGTCTTCTACGCCAAGCCTCGTCTCGCCAATTCCTCCTTTACCTCCTCTGCGCTGTTGTAGGTTCGAGTTCCCGTATCCCAGTGGGTCCTCATCTTGGTGAATGGCGTCTGGAAGCGGATGCCCTTCTCCTTCAGGATTCTTTTAGCAGTGTTGTACTCCTTTCTCTTTTGGACCATCTCTGTCGCGTAATCGTGATGGAATGACGGTACTTTATTCCCCAGTTCTATTTTCTTTGTCCATAGCTCTCTCAGGACCCTCTCTTTGGTAGTAAATTCCAGAAAGTTAACAATGATGGGTCTCGGTTGGGCACCGTCCGCTGGTTTCTGTGCAAATGAGCGGTGTGCTCTCTGAATTTGGAAATTAAAATCTGCTGGCAGGTGCAGTTTGCTTTTCAGCAGGTCTTCCACAAACTTGGCCACAGATTCTCCCTCCTCTCCTTCAGTGACTCCATAGATACGTAGGTTGTTTCTCCTCGGCCTGGACTCCAGGTCAGTTAACTTGTCCTGAAGAGCTTTTTGTTCTCTCAGTGATATGACCAGAGTGTCATTAGCTTCCTGTGCCCAACGTTCTAGCTTTTCAATCCGCGACTCAGCCTCCTTGATCTTGCTGGTTCGGAGCTCCTGTTCGGTGATGACTTTCGCAAGTTGTTGATTTATTTCGTCTTTGAAGTCGTCCAAGTCTTTTTCCACGTCGTTCCTCAGTGTTTCTCCAAACGTGCGAAGGACTTCTTTTGATTCCATTTTTAAATCCCGTATCTCCTTGCTAATAATTTCTATGTCCGAGCCCTTTTTCGCGTCGTTAGTCACGAGGAGTTCGTTTCGCCATCTCCCTCTGTTTCAGAGCAAGGTGGTAGTTCCGCCATATTGTCTGTTACCGTGTTTCTGTTTTGGTTGAATCGAGTTTTCCTTCCCATTCCAACGTTCCCCTGATCACTTTGTAGTTAATATGATATCTGACAATAGTTATTCAAGTTTTCGGGGAGTTTTTACCCTGGATGGTCGAGAGCCCTGGTGTCGCGCAGTCTACCGCTTTATGGCCAAATCAGAAGTCCCTTCCCTCTAGCCTTTTCAAGGGGGAGGTGGCTAGACTCGGCTCTTGTGGGACGAGAAGCAGAAGGCCTGTCCGATCGGGGGGGAAGATGAGATGACATTTTTGTGGGTCAACACAAACTCATCTGCGAGGACAGCAGCCTTGGACAATGACGACACTTTCTGTTCATTCAAGAACATTACCACCTTCTCTGGCAAAGAGTCTTTAAAATCTTCTAAAAGAACGAGCTCACGGAGTGACTCAAAGTCATTTTTGACATCATTAGCTGCACACCATTTATCAAAGAGGTTGCTTTTCTCCCATGCAAACTCGACAAAGGTTTGACCACTGGATTTTCTATGGTTCCTAAATTTTTGCCGGTAGGGCTCAGGAACAAGCTCATAAGCAGGAAAAATTGCTTCCTTTACAACATCATATTGCAGGCTGTCTTCTAAGAAAAGAGCAGACACCAACTCCTGTGCTTTTCCCACCTGCTTGCATTGGAGAAGGACAGGCCACATGTCTCTTGGCCAGTTGAGTGGCGAAGCTATTCGCTCCAAGGCACTGAAGTATGAATCAACTTCTGCCTCACGAAATGCTGGCACCAGAAAAATGTTTTTACTGGGGCTGGGCAACGATTAAAAATTTTAATCGCAATTAATCGCATGATTTACCTGATCAGTCACGATTAATCACGTCGTATACGCAAAAGCCAATAATGAATTTAAAAGAAGTCTTTCATACACTTTAATTTAAATGTTCTGCCATATAAACGAAAGCACCATAACATTTATTGTGCAAACAGTTAACATCAGCACTTTACACAGAAACATTTTTAATGTAAATCTAAAGTTAAAACAAAATTATACAAAATTAAAGCTTATTGCCAATGCCAGGGCATTACTGTTATCCTGTTCCTTATGAAAAATAAAAAAAAATCTACCTCCAAAATCCTGAGCCACAATAATAACAGGCAATTTCTGAGGTAACAGCAGAAACATTTTTCTTTTATCAGGGAGCAGCATAACCAGTCTGCGTTCCCTTGCAAATGTCCCAGTTAGAAAGGGTGAGGCACAAAAACGTTCACTTTTGGGTTTTTCTTCACAGGGGACTAGAATGTAAAGTCCACATTTATACTGGAGTTCCTTTGGAGAATCTCACTCAACTCAGTGCAGTTTGTCAGTTCCTGGAACTTGACGGCCAGTTATTTTAAATGTACTGCCATATGAATTAAAGTGCCATAACATTTACTGTGCAAACACACTTTTAACATCAGCATTTTTGAACAATTAGCAGCTAAGAAAAAAAAAATAGTGTAAATTTAAACTCAACTTAAACAATGTTATCAAAGCAATACAAAATTAAAGCTGTAAGCAGCGTTTGCGGGACTGAGCCCACCTGGCCACTGCCTGCCGTGACGTCCGCCACCTGGCCACAAGCCCCCGACACCCGCCGACGCTTCCCAACGCCTGGCGATTCCGCCCGAAACCCGCCGATGCCCCATTACTGACGCCGACGCCTGCTGATGACACATCAAGCACTGACTTGACATGACTGACTTGACATTTAGAAACATTTGATTTCTAAATGTGATTGATTACTGTATCATTTTGGAGATAATAAGCCTTAAAGTTGGCTTTTTGTTTTGTTTTGCGACAGCTCCAATATTCCATTTTTACTGTACAATAACATCAAATTGCTCCATAAGCTCTGTCAATGGTTGGTACAGTTGACCTCAGGACAACCTTAAATATATCTTCTCTTAATATTCTTGAATATTCTCACTTAATGTACCAGCTCCTTCCTGTAGACATGATATGTACAGTTAGTTATTCTTTGTTTGACGCAAGTGTTATATTAAGTTCCTCCTATCTGTACCGGTACTTCTTGTTAATTTGAAATAAACACTAACAGCATAATGTCAAAACAAAAACCGAACAAGTCAAAGATCATAAAACAAGGAGGCTTTGTACTAAAATATGGATAAAATATAAACAGGGAGTTGTCTAATGTCGTCAAGGAAGCCAACATTACGTTACCTGTTGATCAGCATGTTGACTCAGAAAATCCTCAGGCTCCTGCTGCGACATTTCATTTGGGGCGACGGTTGTGACTTCACTGCTGGTCCCGTGAGAAACTCAAATCGGTTCTTCACGTGGCATGGGTTAGGACATTGAGAGGCATTATAGTGTGGTTGTGTGCACCAAATCGGACTCGGCTTCTAGCTCGATAGCCGTGCATAATTTACGCAAACGCAATGCTCTGTTTACGTGAACTCACGGAGTCCGACTCCTTGCACGTGCTCATCTCGACTCGATGGATTTATGAACTTGATGACAAGTGTGTATTTTGTATTGGATTGATGTACTGCAATTCTAGTCATGTGAACAAGCAATTAGTATTCCTAGTTATATGTGGCATGACGAAATACTGTACTACCAAGTTTGTATTGCAGTATCTTCAGTTTATGGGGTAGAGGGTGCTCAAATTGGATTGATTGAAGATGTAGTTTAGGTACAATTTGCTTGTTTTTATCAATATTTAAGTTGATTGCAGTTCAAGGTGGCACAATCCTATCAGATGTTGTCATTTTGTCACGAAGAACACTGGTATTTGTTGATTATTACCATAAGTACCACCATGTTGCAGGCATTGTGGTTACAAGTTTCACTCCAATTTTGATTGTTGTCTGTATGACTAGCAATCCGTTGAGCTGCCTAGGGTTATCATTCAGATAAGGTGTCACAACTTTTAATTGCATGGGAACTTTGGGATCCATGGCAGATGGGCATTGTAAAAAAACGGATCTTGAGTCGGAAGGCTAGCTTGTCCTAATTGTGACCTTAATATGATGATTTTTTTTTCCCTGCCAGATTGAGGAGAAATGAAATGGACATCCAAACCGGGGCCAATAATGGATGAGCTGGATGATGTCACAGTATCAATTTTAAATGGTATGTCATGTGTAGGTATGAAAAAATTTCCATGACTTTGATTGGTCCGCTAAGTAATTAAAATAACTGTATGCTGACACTGATTTCAAAAAGAAGTATTTTACAAATTTGAGACAAAATGTCTAAACTGAATTGCATTTACAATTAATTCTGATAACAGAAATTGGCACAAAACAAACTTGGTTTGACTTGTCAAGTTGAATTAAATTCATTAGTGAAAAAATGTATGAGTTGTTAAGTCTAAAAGGTTTGTTAATGATTGGACTGTCTTTATAGCTGCCAACATCGATGAAGTCTTGCTCCACACCCTCAGTCGTGATGATTTGAGAGACCTTTTTCCTGGACCAGAACACTTTCTCAGGAGGAAACGGATTTGGGCCCTTATTAGTGTAGATGTGATTGGTTACCTACTTTGCTCTGAAAACATCGAGCATAACACTTTTTTTTTCTTTTTTCCTAATTGTGTCTATTGTTTCTCTCTTGTTCATAATGTTTTGGATGTGGTTTCCTCTCGGCTGAGAATTCCACCGTACCAGACAAGGCTGCCCCGAATGAAGCCAGGAACTGTGTCTTCACCAGGAGGAACATCTCCAATCTGTCCTCAGACATCCACTCCTTTGGTGAAAAGCAGCCCAAAGAGGACCCTACTGCTTCCTGCTCCTCCACAATATGTTGTCTATACTAGACATGGGCAAACCCCGGCCCGCGGGCCACATCCGGCCCGCTGCGTGTCTCTGTCCGGCCCGCGTGAAGCCAGTCATAACCCCCCAACACCGCACCCCCCAACGAAACTTTGTTGGCACGTAACTTTGCCGAGTTAGTGTAGCGCGATAGCGATAGCGTGCTTCCCCCCCGTCAACGAGGTGTAGGTACAGAATTAGTCCGGGTGCAGAATCGTTCCGGGCAGAAGTGACTGCCGATACGGCAACTCCATTGGGACATACCTCTACATCGCGTTCGAATGTGATATATGAATAGATCGCGGTACGTTTATAGAGTTGCCGTATGTGATGTAATTGGCAGTCGCCTCTGTCCAGTGGGCGAATGCCAACAACGTCACATACGGCAACTCTATTAGGACAAACTACATCGGTTGATTAAGGTTATCTTTTTTTTTCTGTCAATCCCTGCCGTATTTACAGTACTTTGTATTATATTGTATACACAAAATTCTCTCTCTCTCTCTCTCTCTCTCTCTCTCTCTCTTCACAAGCTCGTAAGCACTACTTCCAGATGGCCCGCACTGCCAGTGAGGGGAAATGTGTCATGTTCAAAGAGCTGAGACGCAGGCTGGTGAGAAACACTGTCACCAGCATGATTTCTATCTTGAGAGCCAGTCAGCAAGGAGAGGGGGTCCGGTACCCTTCTAAGCATGAAGTCACTGCAATGTCTCAAAGACTAGTGGAGTATTATCCCATGCTGAAGGATTAAGACAAAACAATGAAACATGTAAGTGATTATATTATTTTGCGCACTTAGATTTTGAAGCGTGTGGTTATTTTTGGCTGATACTTTTTTTATCTGTGCATGTTCACTTTCCATCTTTATTTGTTCTTTCAATGAGTGAAATTTTATTTACCACAGGCGAGCACTTACAAGAATCTTCACAAGAGATTCACCAGAGAGGGGCCACAAGAAGAAAAGGCATCGCATTGACTTCTCAGCAAGTGACCAAGAAGAAGATCATGATGCAGACTCAATTGGTGGATCAACAATTATTTTGTGTCACACACCAGGGCGCAGTTCTGATAATGGCCACACTGCACATAAGTAGAAACATGTCCATTTTAATAATAATGATAATGTATGAAAGCTAGGCAATGTTTTGATAGTTTTGGATATCATGATATATCACAGGCATTTTTACATTTGAATTGTCATTTGATATATTTTGATGCTCCAAACAATTTCATCCATTTGACTGATTTACTGATTTGTCTCCTCCATTTCATCAGCCAAAGATGGTCTGACAGCACAGGCCAGACATTATCAGACCCTGCAGGAGCTGTACAAGAAACCAAAACCCAACCAAGATGCTGTCTCCCAAATTCTTGACCTGCAGTTTCAAGCAAGAAGATCCTTCATTGATAGTGATGTTCTGAAAGAACAGGACAAGGCCAACAAAGATCCTGGATGCATATCCATGTGTCAAGGATCTTTATCGTGTAAGTGATTAACTTGTTTTGGTTTATGATGAAAAGCAAGCATTTTTGCAGATTTTAACACTGACTTGCATTATAGGCGATGAATGAGCTGCGGCGCATTCTGGATAAGGGCAACAGAAAATTCATTGATGAACTAAAAAAAGAGATGGGAAGACTTCTGCACCAATGTGTAATTTTATGGTGTTTGGAAAAAAAAATGAAGTGATGAAGCCACGCATAACGCTGGATGTAGGTGAGTGGGACATGCCAGTGAGGCACTGCTTCATGTCATTCAGGTGAAAGTTTGTTCGTATTTTCTCACATTCAACACTTCATAGTTCCATGCATGGATGTGGCGTTTCCTTCTTCTTTTTCTTTAGCCAACAGAAGATCCCACAATGTACTCGCAGAAGAGGTCTTTCTGCACCCCTGTGTTGCTGTTTGATGGGACCCGCTGTCTCATCTGGCTTGGAGCCACTCCCGCCACCACGCTTGCCAAGGAAGACTTGAGTGACGGTCTGCTTCATCTGATGGATTACTACTATGCCCTGCACCTCACATATCCAAAAGTGTGTGGCAACCCTTCTCTCTGTCATTCAGACAGAAGTGCTACAGGATACTATCCATGAGTGAGACACCACAGCCTCATACAAAAAAGACCATGGCAGAATGGAAAGATTTTATTGGGGAGTAGAGCTGTGTACTAGGCATAGGTAGTGATACACTCCCTTGGTAGTTGTAACTTGAGGGTGGGTGGGAGTCTGTTGGAACAAACATGTTATCAGTGGTGATAGGAACACAACACTAGTCCATTGAAACCATTTGTTTGGTCTAGTGAGTGGCAACAGTCCTTTGAGGATCTTAAGTGCCTTCTCAGCTGTAACCCTGTCGTGTCTGCTCCAAATTTTTCCTCATTGGCTAGAAGCCCCAAATCTAGCGTGGGCACTTCTTGGGGGCTCCTGATGAAAAAGCAAGTGTCCCCATGTCTCTAGGACAAAGTTGAAAATTCACCCCATAGACTTGCATTGAATTAGGGTTAACAATAAGGCTGAAACTAGGGTTAGGGTTAGGGTTAGGGTTAGCTGAAATTAGGGTTAGGGTTTCGGGGTTCCTCAAGTACTAGAAGCCCCAAATTTGGCGTGGGCGCTTCTTGGGGGCTCCTGATGAAAAAGCAAGTGGCCCCATGTCTCTAGGACAAAGTTGAAAATTCACCCCATAGACTTGCATTGAATTAGGGTTAACAATAAGGCTGAAACTAGGGTTAGGGTTAGGGTTAGGGTTAGCTGAAATTAGGGTTAGGGTTTCGGGGTTCCTCAAGTACTAGAAGCCCCAAATTTGGCGTGGGCGCTTCTTGGGGGCTCCTGATGAAAAAGCAAGTGGCCCCATGTCTCTAGGACAAAGTTGAAAATTCACCCCATAGACTTGCATTGAATTAGGGTTAACAATAAGGCTGAAACTAGGGTTAGGGTTAGGCTTAGCTGAAATTAGGGTTAGGGTTTCGGGGTTCCTCAAGTACTAGAAGCCCCAAATTTGGCGTGGGTGCTTCTTGGGGGCTCCTGATGAAAAAGCAAGTGGCCCCATATCTGTAGGACAAAGTTGAAATTTCACCCCATAGACTTGTATGGCATTAGGGTTAGGGTCCAAGAGTACACATACACATTTTCTTTTGCTTTTTTGATTTAAGCTCATCGTCTCCAGCTGCAAAGGTACAGAAACCTTTCTGTGTTTTGATGTCGTGTGTGAGAAAACATCACTTTTTTCTGTAAACTTGTGTTATCATTGTCCTTCATTGAAAATGACACAATCTTTCATTTCATTGTTCAGATGCCGAACACCAAGGCATTCCGTCGCTCTCTGGCCATGAAACGACGCCTGGAGCAAAAACGGGATTGGACACCTTTTCCACCTCGGAAGGACTTTGAACGTCGTGAGTACTTCCACGTTCATGATTTCATGTTCTGCCTGTGTTATGTTGTATTCCAAATAAATCTTACAAAAACATATTTAGATTTTTCTTTTTTGTCAATTTACACAGGGCGCGGTACTGGTCAGCGACCTGGGTGCGAAGATGGCCCGTTTTGCTCCTGACTGACAAAACAGTGCAAGTTCGTTCTTAAGGCCCAGCAACCAGACAAGAAGGTATGGGTCGTGATTTTGTCAAGCCACAAGTTTCTTTATGTTTTTGTTCTGGTGGTGGGAGACTCACATCTCTGTCCACTTGTGGATGGTTTTGTGTTCTCGCCCTGGGCAACAACCTTGAACACGGGCTTGTAACAGACTCCGCCCAGGATTTTGCTGCGCTACTGGCAACTGTGTTGGACCGCTGGCCCAAGGTTTGTTTATCTGCTGTGACAAACAAATTTGAACACATGAATGTCATCACCACTTTGTTTTATCAATATCAAGTAATTCCATGATCCATAGTTCAATAACAAGAATATTCATGAATTTATTTTGCATTTTTATGTTTGTTTGGGTTTTTTTTTTATATATACAACTATTTTGTAGGTGTTTGTGCTTGACTTTCCACCTCGCCTGACTGTCAAGCCAGAACTACAAACAGCGCTACGTCAAGTATATCATCGTGTTGCTGCACGCATGGGTGTGTAAAATACATATTTTTGTTGTATTTTTTTCTCTTCAGTGACACTGTGCTAACAGATATTTCTTAGAATTGTGTGATTACACAATTGATTATGTGACACTTCTTCCAGGTTTAACATTTGTGTATATGGCCGATCACCTCCCCCTTCGTCAGCTGTACATGGTGGTGTTATGATGGTGTAAGTTTTGCCTTCTTCAGCCTTACTTGCTCTTCATTTGATATGACAAATATGTGTTAACATGTTGTTTTCTGTTTACGTGCACCTCAGGACTGATTTTGGTGGAGCGTCTGCATGCTGCAGTGCTCCATCAGCTCGCACCCCCTTCACCTAGGCCAGGGGTGTTGTGCCACAACCAATCATCGCCCAGGGTGTCTCCCAGAGTGGTTGTGACAGGTCCTGTCCACATGCCAGTGTATGGACCTGCTCCTGAATGGACTCTTGTTGGACAGGAGGTTGAGGTAACCTGTTCATCTCTCTTTTTTTTTTTTTTTCCCCCCAATCGTGTATTTGTCAAACTGTGCAACTTTTTATTTTAAAAATGAACACTTATCCTAAGTTGACTCTGATTTCCTCTCCTCTTTTTTTTATAGACAGTACCAACAGCTGTTGAGACTGCATTTCACACAGACATCCCGTCCAATCCCGTGTGGTTCAGTGAGGCTGTGCTGCTGGACCACATGGAGACCGTCGTGGAGTCATCTGGCAGGGTTTCCCCAGCTGCCACGGTAACATTCACACAATTATTCATACACTTATCAACTAGGGGTGGGTGAAAAAAAAAAATCAATATTGCAATATATTGTTGTGCTTTCTGTCGCAATAAATAATCGATACACTGACGGCAAATATCAATATTTTTTTCCAAACACCACCTGTCCACCTGTCCCTGGAAAGATAAAATCTCTCCCAGGACACAATTTGTCCCGTTTTTTAGGGAAAATGACAAAACCTCATTTAATTTCCGTCTGTGGTCTAGATAGGGTTGCCAACCCTCCCGTAAAATACGCGATTGTCCCATATTTGGCAACTAAAAAGCCTGTCCCGTAATGAACTGATGGGGGACGCACTTCACTTTTTCCCGTATATTTTGGGGACACGGTTATTTATTTCTTTATTTTGTCTGCATCATTTTTTTTTATTGATTTTCAGAATCGGGGCAGTGAAAGGATTTTTTTCCCTCTCTCATCTTCCCGTCGGTTTGTATATCCCAAGTCCCCAAGTTGCGATAAGACAAGTTGCTACTGACTTTACATTACCAGAAGCACTGTCCTTGTTTACATGAAAGTTATTAATGTTCATGCACTTTAATATGTTTGCTTGTGCAGTGCACGTTTGTTTGTACATTATACAAAGTTTTGGAATAAATGCAAGATCACAGGCATTTTCCTTTTTATGGGTATTTTTTTCTTTTTCAGTCACATATTGTGACGACCCTGTCTCTATATAACTTGTTGTGGCTCCCAGCTGTTTTCCCATTTCTAGGTAGCGGTGGATGTGGGAGTGGCATCTTCCGATTAGGACACCTGTGCCGATGCCCCCCGCAGGATAAAAGGCCGACTGCGTGTGCCGCTCGGTCTCTTCCCCATTCTCCATCCAGCAGCCATGGGCGTCTGGCCGACTCTCAGCTTCTTCTGTTCTGTTTTGCACCTGACAACACCCCACATCCTATTATTCACTCATCCACACTTACATTACTGATGAATACTGACAAACACACACCATATATTTCATTATTTTGCTTACAATTATCTATTTTGTTATAATAAACCTTTTGATTAATTGCAATCCGCAATCCCTTCCGTTATTGTCATAACTCTTGAGCCGGGTTATGACAATATCGTCTGCAAAATTTCGAAGATATCGTGTGTCGTGATGTTGTCATTATCGTGGGCCAAATATCGTCACAGTATCGAATCGTGGGTTAGCCGTATCGCCCCACCCCTATTATCAACACAAGATCACATATGTACAGTACATGTACAGTTTAATTAGTGTGTTACTTTGTTTATGAATTAATTTCTTTATGTTCTTCCAGATGTCCAGCCTGAGACGTCGATCAGCACACGTTGCCTCAAAAACCAAAACAAACCAGTGACATGTTGGTATTTGGGATATGTGTATTTCATTGTGTGCATCTTTGTGATAGGACAATAAATGCAGTTCTTTAAACGTTACTTTGTGTCCTTGTATTTGCAGGTGTGGGCAACACGTTCAACTGTCCACATGACTGAGTCTGCCTCCAGCAATGTCACAGCAGTGCAGCAGGTTTGTACTTATTCATTTCCACTTCATCACCTGTGTGTGTTTTCTAGGCTTTACACCGATCTTATCGGCTGTATCGGATCGGCCGATATTTGGCATTTTTTGAAACGTTCGTGATCGGGCGTCATGTCATGAATCACCGATCAATGACGTCATGGTCGTGTTGAAACTTTTTTAATCTGTCTCATTTCCTCCAAAGTAGTTTCACAGCATTGACATGTTTATTTGTTTGTATCCGAGACATAATGATTCATGATTCAAAGGCCTTCATTTTCGTCTTTGTGCCTCTTCCTGTTTTGAGTACTGTCGCTATGTGACGGACAATAAAGTTTCTTTGAATCTTCACGACAGCAACATCCATGGGCGACACAAACAAACGTGTCGGGAGTGTGGAAGTTTTTCAAAGTGAGAGGAACAGACATAGCACAAGCTATCTGCAATATATGCAACGCTACAATACTTCGCGGGGGAACTTTGGTAAAAAAATTTCAACACCACAAATTTAATCAGGCACTTGGAAAAGATACACACAGAGGAGCATGTCGAGTTTAAGAAACGCAGCGCGGAGAAAGAAAAAGAAAAGCAAACTCTGAAACGGATGCTAAAGCAAACAACTTTAGACGGTGCTCCTGAGAAGGCAAGGGGTGTACCGAAACAAGTATTTATTGCCCCTAACGTGATCAGATCGGTGATCGGTTTATTTAAACTCACTGATCGGTGATCGGCACAAAAATCGTGATCGTGTAAAGCCTAGTGTTTTCCTTTCTATGTTTATTGGCATAAAATCACATCTTTCTTATTTTAATCATGTGGAGGCGACGCCACAGATGACCAGAGCTGTGCCCGTGGTTCCTGTGGCTCCCGTGGTTGCCAGCACCAAGCCAGAGGAGGCCAGCACCGTCCAGGAGGCAACACAGAAGATCAACGAAGCTAAGGAGGCTTTTCTTTCTTCTTCTGTCCTCTGACTGCTCCGCTCGTTCTACGCCTCGCACATGTGATTTGTGATCCATCATCAGTTAGTACTAGTGAAGATGCAGTGGCAGATCATGGCACTGGTATTAGATTAGCCAAGGTTCTGCATGGTTCTTTTCATCAAGGCGAAACCGGTCACCGTTTAAAATTCCAGCACCAGCTGGCAACAGTGAGTCACTTCAGAAGAGCAAAACTCCTCACTTTGACATGGATAATTCTGACGTAGAGTTTGTCAGTGCTGTGACCAATGAAGAGTGTAACTTCTCTCCCCTTGATGTTGATGTTTGTTTAGACCTTTGCAAAAACTTGAAGATTCATTTGGACCGTGCGAGTTTTCCAATTTCTGATTGCAAAGGCCCATTAGGTTCGCCGTGTACAAATGAGAATGTAGAGGCTGATGGAAACTGCTTCTTCAGAGCCATCAGTCAAGCTGTGACTGGTTTATAGACACAGAAGTGGAAATTCAGGTTGCAGCAGATTGTTTACGATTAGATGTGTACACTTTTATCGATGGTCATGGGTTGAAGTGCAGCTCTTGCAAGAAACAATTCTCACATTGTATATATTTATGGATGTATTTGTTTTATATGGAAGCAGTTACCATAATCCAAATTAAAATAAGAATATAATAACAGAAATGCTTTTTCATTTTAAGAACGAAGCTGCATTATTTGACTCATAATTAAAATGGTTAATAAGTCATTCAATCTGCATTTTCATTTTCTTCTTCAAGACTGCTCATTCTTGTACTTAATTCAAATGAAGGAAAACACATTTGAGATTTAATTTTCAAAACATGCACCAGCAAAGAGTTACCAAAATTCAATATGAAATGTAAAATTCAAAAATGAAAAAGCAATAGCAGAATGCTTTTTCATTTTAAGAACAAAGCTGCATTATTTGACTCATAATTAAAATCATTAATAAATATTCCTATATGCATTTTCATTTTCTTATTCGTGTTGCACCTTTTATGACACAATCAAAAAGAAAACTGAGAGCATTGCTTTTTAATTTTCGTGGTCCTGCCCTGCACAAGAGTTACCACAACTGGAAAACGAAATCGCAATCTCAAAGTAAGCGCGCGGCGCAGGAAAGTGACGTCAGCAGCTCTCCACCTCCGCTGTGGGTATGGCGGTATGACGCCAAGTGTCATTTGCCTCCTTTTATGTGTAAATTCTAATGTTTGTGAATTTAATAAATGTATATATATACTGTATATTTAAAAAAACAAAACAAAACAAAAAAAAGGTATAGCGGTCTGACACCACTTTGCCATCGTTACTTTTCACGTCATTGAAGTTGCCGGTAAACGAGATTTAAATCGCCGAAAAACGTGGACCACTGACGGATCTCGTTGGTCGGACAGATTTGAGCATGGCGCACATTGACACAATTGTTCAAACCCTGCTGGATTTAGCTTCCCAGGTGGAGTTGAATAGTGTATCTGAATGTGATGCTCGGGACCGAGTTGAGCAGGTATTCTGCCATCCCAGATACGGACGCAAACAAGGTTGCCCTAGCCAACCTGTTGTCAGTTATGGAACACCTTGATGCACCAGCACAACATTAAAGCTAAAGCTATTTGTTACATGGGTGGAGTAACAGCTGTTCGGCGTCGGCCACCAGTCCATCCGACGAAGGATGCGAAGCAACAGATCAATCCGTCGACTGGTGGCAGATGCTGGTGCGAGATCTGTCAGTGGTCCACGTTTTTCTGCGATTTAAATCTCGATTACCGGCAACTTCAATGACGTGAAAGAAGTAACGATGGCAAAGTGGTGTCATACCGTCATACCTTTTTTTCTTTTCTTTTCTTTTTAAATAAAAAAAAGAAAATATATATATATATATATATATATATATATATGTATATATATATATATATATATATATATATATATATGTATATATATATATGTATACATATATCTTTATTAAATTCACAAACATTAGAATTTACACATAACAGGAGGCAAATGACACTTGGCGTCATACCGCCATACCCACAGGTTGAGAGCTGCTGACGTCACTTTCCTGCGCCACGCGTTTACTTTGAGATTGCGATTTCGTTTTCGAGTTGTGGTAACTCTTGTGCAGGGCAGGACCACGAAAATTAAAAAGCAATGCCCTCAGTTTTCTTTTTGATTGTGTCATAAAAGGTGCGACACAAATAAGAAAATGAAAATGCATATAGCAATATTTATTAATGATTTTAATTATGAGTCAAATAATGCAGCTTCGTTCTTAAAATGAAAAAGCATTCTGCTATTGCTTTTTCATTTTTGAATTTTACATTTCATATTGAATTTTGGTAACTCTTTGCTGGTGCATGTTTTGAAAATTAAATCTCAAATGTGTTTTCCTTCATTTGAATTAAGTACAAGAATGAGCAGTCATGAATAAGAAAATGAAAATGCAGTTTGGATTATTTATTAACGATTTTTTTTATGAGTCAAATAATGCAGCTTCGTTCTTAAAATGAAAAAGCATTTCTGCGGTCATGTTTCACCTCCAGTCAACACGCAGTGGTTCACATGAAGGTCCAAGAGGCCTACAGACCTACACAGAGTCTGGATGTGGCAGCACAGTGGCATCATTGTCTTTGTTGTGTTGTTTGGTCATTGTGATCCAATGTAATGTGAGAGAAGGACGAGTGCAGTTCTATTGGAGTGAGTTTCTTACAAATACAGATCGCACGATTTCTATCCCAATTGTTAAGTGGGAAAGAGACCTGTCTCTCCAGCCTCACTCTAATTTCTGGAGAACAATCTGCCTGAACACCTTTTCACTGATAAAACAACCTAATCTACAATTAATACATTTTAAAATACTCCACAGGATCCACTACACTGGACAGCGGATGTTTCAGATGGGCATGACCGCCTCTCAGACCTGCTCACACTGCACAGTTAATGCCCCAGATAATTACCTACACGCTGTATGGCATTGCCCACCAGTAAATAAATTCTGGCACGTAGTATGCAATGATCTATCAGCACAGGTCGGTTACAACATCACAGCCACTCCTTCTTTTTGTCTCTTAGGGGACCTCAGTGATATCACATCAGATAAGGCAGAATCTCGCATGCTGATCACCTCCTTATCTATCGCTAAGAAAACAATCCTCACAAACTGGAAAACAAAACAACACCTGCACATTGCACAATATAGGAACTTACTGTTAGACCACACCTCCTTGGTAGGAATGTCTGCTTCATCCTATAACTAACTAGTAATCAATCAATAGCTGAGGCTGCTGGTTGATGTGGGCAGCCGTGGTGGGGGGTCGGGGGTTGGGTGGGTGGTGCTCTGGTCTGGGGGCCCCCTTGTTGGTGGGAGGGCTGGTCCGTCCCTGTGTCTGGGGAGTGGCGCTGGATCGTACGCGGTGGGGTCGCATGCCTGGGGTGGGGCTGCGCGTTCGCCGGCTACCGCTCCTGTGTGCCCGGGTGGTGCGGTGCGGTGGGGGGCGGGCCCCCTTTGGCTCCTGGATCCCTGTGGTGTCCCCGGCCCCGATGTCGCTGAGGGGGTGCCCTGACCGGGAGTCCCCCCTGGTCACATAATAGGTGTTTTTTTTTTGTTTTTTTTTCCTTAAATTTTTAATTAATTTATTTATTTTCTTCTGTTTCGGGGGATTTGTGTCTTGGGTGGTCGCTGCCCGGCCTTCTGGCCTTAAGACCCTCTCCAATCTTAATAGCATTATAGACACTTAGGGCCTGGGGGGGGGGTTCGTGCACTGCGGCCGCCGCCCTGCTCAGCAGCAGTGTGGTTGCCCCAGGGCCTTTACCACCCTTCCATTTTAAACGCACCATAGTTCAACACACCAGCAAGTGCACATATACACACACTGACACCCCTACACACAGTGGGGTCGGCCTGCTAGCGGGGGCGGGATCCGGCATCTTTCCCACTCTGGATGGGCCCTGTGCAGTCCGGTGCCCCTGGGGTGCGAGACCGGCTGGGCCTATGGGGACCTCGCCACTTGCAGCGATGCGCCATACTGGGTCCGTAGGGGGGGGGCATCTGGGTGCCCGGGCCTGCCTTGGGTACCGATCCTCCCGGTGGGTGAAGGGGATGGGTCCTGTCATGGGGATGAGTCCGGTCTCACTTGCCCCGGGGGGCCCCGTCCGGAGGACGGGCTCTGCTGCCTGTCCGCCCCGGGTGGTGTCCCTTCTCCTTGGGGTATCTGCCTCCCTGTCATCTTGCCCTGGCTCCTCGTGGGGCGGGTGCCCTCCGGTCCGGGGGCCTGCTGCTCCGGGCCTCTTCCTGGCCGGCATTGCAGCGGGTGTGCCGTGTCCGGGCCCCCCCGCCCTGGACTCGTCGCTGGTGTGGGGCGGTTGCGGCCTCGGAGGCCGCACTAATTGGCAGCCTACTTCCAGTGACGTACTTAAACACACCCACTCCCACATTCAGGTACACACACCACCACATCCACACACACACACACACACACGCACGCACGCACGCACGCACGCACGCACGCACGCACGCACGCACGCACGCACGCACACACACACACAGGAGCAGCAGCTCTAATTGGCTGAGAGCTAAATATCTTCTTATCTTACTGGGTGTAAATGAATCTGTCCATTTTTTAAATGTCGAAATTTAACATTTGGTTTCTATTTTTTCAGATATTATTTCCGTCAAATTCATTTGAATCAACAGAAGAAGAAAATCAGTGTGTAGTTCAAACTTTGTGCGTCTTTGTGTTCAGTTTTTCTGCTGTAGTTGTGCTTTTCTTTTCATTCCAGATGAATTCCACTCAATTTCCTTTTCAAACCTTGTAGGTGTTGAGTGAGCTGCAGCGCCCCCTGGCTACAAGTTTCATACTGTGACTCTGCCGACCGAGGTAAAAAACCAACAAACTCTGACACTTTGCTGAGGACCTCCTGGAGGAGCTGAAGGTGCAGAACCTTCTCAGGCCTCTCTGAGGAGGAACTTGCGGCTGTCGGTCCTCTGCTGCCCCCTGCTGGTCACACAGGCTTCTTACACCTCCGTTTGTCTGTTCAGCACATATTACATTTTTGAATGGCTCTATAAACGTCACTGATGAGACGATTTTATGATTCCTGCAGTTAAATGTTTTTAATTCCAAATCTGCAAAAACCTTTTGATCAATGAAGACAGAGTTGATTAAAATGATTTCAAAATTGACCCGTTTGAGAAAAGCTGCACTGTGGCATTGTTTGCATGTTGTTTTAGCTCTCAGTGGCTTCATTTCGCATTTTTCTTAAAAGCTTCGTTTAGTGGTCCATTGTGGTCAATGGGACACTGAACATCCGATTTGTGTGCCCGAGTTTTAAGAGGATCAGGTGCGGACATTTTAGCATTTAAATTATTATGGCTTATTAGCATAGGTACGTAGTACCTCACCTGTCCGTTCTTTTTACAGTGCTTCCTGAACACCTCACCGGCACACTACAGCCGCCTGCGAGCACAAAGCTGCGCAGAGCCTCCTCGTTGTTCTCCTCACCTGGAGGACGCTTGGTGATCAAGACCTGTGGCCCAAAACTCGGTCCTATAAGATAAGTGCAGGAACACTGCCGCTTTGCCCGCACTTTATTGTGCTAGTCGCCCCGTACAGACGGTGGACGGTGCATGTTGCTTCCGTCCCGCCTTGGTTTTACTTGTTGTTTTTCCGTTCTCGTTGTGTTTTTCTTCGTTTGCTTACGTCGCCACTGCTGACCCTCAGACAGCAGACGTTACACTATCAAGTCGCCTGTCCAGCTACAGTGGTGTGCGTGCGTGTATGCGTTTGCGTGGTTGGTGGGAACTTGGTTGGTGTGTGTGTGTGTGTGTGTGTGTGTGTGTGTGTGTGTGTGTGTGTGTGTGTGTGTGTGTGTGTGTAATTGCATTGTTTGTTTGTTTTTCTTGCTATTTCAGTACATGTGACATATTTTAGGGAACTTTTAGTAACCAACTGTTTATCTTTTCTTTTGTAGTCGCTGAGAGCTGCTGGTGGTGGCGGTGTCCCGGGTGGTGGGCCCCTTCGAGTGCTGTGACCCGGGATTGTGGTTGTTTTCTTCTTTTTTTTTGCACTTCACTTTCTTTGCAGGTGTGTCATGTGTGAGTGGGGTGTTCCTTGTTTTCTTTGGTTCCTCCCCCGTTTGGCCCCCTCATCGGTAAGCCTCAGTTTCTACACCAAGAATAAGGAGCTCAGTAGCTCTGTTTTAAGTGTTGGTCTGTTTGTTCCTTTTATTTTTAAATGCTGAATAAAAGTTGGTTTGATATTTTAAACATTCTGAACCACGTCTCCTACTCCTTCCTCGTAGAACTTACCTGTGTGCCTAATTATTACTTTTGTGTTTAGTAGAACTCCCTGGGTGAAATTCCCAGAGGGGCGTTGTCGGTTCCTTTTCATTTTGTTAAATTCCCAAGATTAAATCTTGCTTTATCAGATAGCCATAACCACTCTCATCGCCACAGGATATTTGAGTCAACTGAGTCAAACTGTCGTGTCTACTTCCCAGTCTCAATAAACATGTTCACTACTGCTTTGTGCGAGCTTCTTAAATGGAGGTTTGTTGGGGTTTTTCCCTTTTTAGAAGCAAGCCACATATTTTGTGTCTTTCCACCACAAGACATTGGCTTTTGTCACTCTCATTGGGACACTCATTGGGAAAAAGTGGCATATCGGTCTTTCCCGCCGCGAGGCGCTCGTCAACATACTGCTGTGAAAGAGGGGTGACGTCACAGAACGCGAGGTGCATTTAGGTGCTGCTGCGTAAAACGCAAACATTTTCCTGGGCAAATATTCATTTGACAGACGTAAACAAAGTGAAATATGACTTCAATTTAAGTTTGTTTTAGTTTGTTTTTATAAACACACAAAAAAGTTTGAGTTAGTTATCGTTTTTGAAAAAAGTTCTTGACTTCTACTTTAGAGATATTGATGACGAGTTGTTGTATATAAACGGTGTGACTATGTGGTTCGGCAAGCGGTGGTGCTGTCTGTACATAGCTTAGCAAACGGCTAGCGCTAGCACCCCCGTTCAATGCCAGAGTGAAAAGATCCACACGGAGTGTTATGACCCACGGGTGGGTCTAGGTGCCTCTATCTTTGTGTCTGTGTGTGTGTCTGGATGTCGGCTGCTGATTGGACGCGCCACGGCTGAGAAGGAGGAGCAGTCGAGCCAGCCTGACAGTTGTCCCTCCTCCGCTCCCAACTCTGCAGTTAGTCACTTCTGAAATGGTGTTAGAGCACACAGCCGTAGGTAGTGATGGCCGATCGAGGCTTTGTTGAAGCTTCGACACTTGTTTCAAAAAATGGTTCATTCCTCGAGGCTTCAATGACACAATGCTCGAGGAGGTCATCTAGTGCTCAATAAAATGAAGTGCAATGGAAACGTGTTCATCGTTTCATAGGTTGTTTGGGATTTGATTCGCCATGCATTCTTGTTGGACAACACTACATGCTTGTATGGTTCAATGCTGACACAATAAAATAAAAATGAAAAATAAAGACAATGTCTCTTTTTTGTTTTGGCACGACTGATTGTAGTAGACTATAGCTCTTATACTTAGCCTGACAGTTTGTGCAATGAATTATATTATATCCTAAAACAAGACTAAATAGCCCATAGTTTAAAAATATGTTCAATAGTAAGTGTTCAGTGGGTCAGATGTCAAATGTGATCTATTTAAAATGTAGAATAGATGAGCTAAATAACACATATATAATACACGTTGATGGGAATTGAACCGTCGCCTCAGTCTTGCAAGTCCAAGATTGTCATAATGTATCACAAACCCAAATCACACTCCCTTTTTTTCATCTAAGCTGTTTGAGTAGCGTTAGCACACCGTGATTCCTCATCAACTACAGGCCTACACTTCAAATAATTATGAGAAAAATCCAACGTAAAGAGAGCACTTCCATTAGGAAATAGTCAACATGAAATTTCGTCCTCTACTGACACCTGCTGGTCAAATTGAATAGTTGCAAATATTGTGAAGAAGTTGTCATCTAATTCTAATCCTAAACAATATGGCCATTCGAAGTCAAGTATTAAGACAATTAATCAGGTTTGTACTGCTTGATTGAACACATTCATCCCGTTCCAGTGCACTAAAACCCACTTCCCTTCAGGACCGTGTCAGCGAAGCGAAAACTTCCTTGAGTGACGCGGTTTCCCAGCATGCAATGCGAGCTAGCGATTCATAATACTATTTCATCACAAACATGGATGTAAAAAATAAAAAGGGAAAAAGGGAAAAATGAAACTTCAGGAACAGCAACCATTGCAATACAAGCAGAACTGGGCCGAAGTTTTATATTATGTACACCATAATACAGCCTTCTGGTGGACAAGCCATACTATTTAATCCGTGTCCTCCTATGGCACTTCCGTGGGTGGAAGCTCATCGTAGAGGTCACGTGCTGGTTGTGCGTCACTCCTCGGGGCCCTTGTAAGGGGATCTGCAGGGCAACTGATTCATGTGAGTATATGTAAAATATGGGTTAATGTAGTCAGTTGGAACATGAGAAGCTTGCTGGTGAAAATAATAAACTACAAGTGAATGTCACACTTTTTTTTTTGTTTTGTATGAGCATTTAAAAAAAACAACAACATACTAATAATATGGATTTTGACCATGTATGTTTTGGAGTTCAATGAAAGAGGTTAATATATATATATATATATATATATATATATATATATATATATATATATGTATATATATATATATATATGTATAGAGTCAGCTGCTTTCAGTTGACATATTAAATCTATTATGATATGGAAAGATAGTTCATAATGTACGTGTTACTTGCTTTGCAGATAAGGTGTATCCTATTTCTTGTGCTCCTGGTTATTTTAAAAGGCAGACAAGAACGTTGTTTGCTGTTGGAGGGCTACAACAACACTTCGATGCTACGCTTTGTGCCGTCGCTACGGTCCCCAAAATCTCGTTCTTGTTGGATTCGGGTTCTGCGCAGACTGGTGGGAGAGTTTGTGTACAGGTTTTGCAAAGGAACGGTGTCTTCAGTTATACACACGCTCATTAAAGTGCCGACCGTGGAGGAAGCTGGTGCCGCTGCACGCCGTTTCCAGCAGAATAACAGCGAAATTACCCAAATAAAAACAAATCAGGAAAACATCTTTTTGCTGTGCTTTTATTTACAAAGTTAAAATTCTTCTAACTTACAAAAAATGTGAACGAAAAGGTAGAAATATAAATACGAAGGAATACGTATTTGTTCAGGGGTGCGCAAAGCCGGAGCCCTGCATTTGCTGAGCTATCGTTTTAAAAGGTCTCCGTTGCGCGTTATTTTAATATGTCCATCTCTTTTAGAAGAGAAAGCATCGCCCCGGTCTCATCCTCTCTCCAAATGTCAACATTCTTATTCGCGTTTGCCAGGTTGTTTCGCGCCGTCTGTTTTGTTAGACGACGTAGTTGTGCGGTCATGAGTCGCGAGAGCGAGGCGTGGCGCATGCGCACTCGCATTGTCCAGTTAATAGTCCGATTAAGGCGTATACATGGCAGAGAAATTCGAATTCCAATGGCATTATCTGGGTGTCTCAATCGGAGTTCTCCGATTCCAATCGGAGTTCTCAAACTCCAATCATAATCGGAGTAAGGTGTTTACATGCACGTGAGTTCTCCGATCATAATCGGACTAAGGCAATAATTCGATTTTCTCTAGTGCCATGTAAACGCACTGAATGTAGTGGTTCAGACCAGACGCGAACAGGCGCGTGGCTCGTGCCATTCATTTCAATGGAAGCGGAAGCGCCACGCCAACGAATTTCACGAGCGAGGCTCCAACTGGTTCACACCAGACGCGAACAGCTCCGTGACGGTCGACAAGCGCTTCTGCTCAGCTGCACTCTTTTTTTCACTCCCACTTTTTCACTTCTTTTTTTTTCTTTAAAAAAAAAAAAAATAAATTATCGACAGGTGCAAGAGAAAGGGAGGAACTTTCAAGATCGTTGAGTTTTTATTTTTTATTTTTTTAGTTCTGATGAAATAAATAGACCAATCATTTTATTACTTTGTCTGCTTTCCAAAGAGGTTATTAGTTAAAAAAATATGTGTGGCAGTGCTGTTATGGTCCATAGAGAGTTGCTTCAAAGAATTATCATTTATTATTCAGTGGCACATTGCTCACTTGTTTAATACACAAATAATAGTATATTATTATAATAATACTATTTTATTAATATAATAATAATAATAATAATAATAATAATAATAATAATAATAATAATAATCATTATTATTGATAAAATTTTGAAACAACAATCGTCAGTTGTTCTGTAAAAAATACATTCATTTCCATGTTGAATTTTGTACTGTTCGTGAGCGCGCACGTCTGTCAGTGACGATCTCCACACTGACACAACTGCGCATGCTCTATTATCCCATCAATGCGGAAGTCAAAAGGTTTTTGGGAGCCATGCGCTGGGTGAGCAACTTCATTGAAAGGAATGGGACGCCATCTTGGACTCTGGTTGTGACGTAGCGTGCCGGCGACGCCGACAGGTATGATGTGAATGATTGATAGCTACCATTCGTTCCCGTTAGTGAGAGGATTAAAAACAAACAGACACCATAATGGCATCAAAATGGACTTATCCCAGCGGTGCGGAAAAACGGAAGGAAAAGAAAACTGATCAAGAAAAACTTGCAAAGGGGAAAGGTAAGTTATTTGTTTGTGATGTGGGCTGGAGAGGTGGAGGTGAAACGCTGTTGTCCCCCCCCACCCCCCAAGTTTGTTTATTTGTCCTGCTAGCCAGCTAGCTAGCGTCGGATAAATGTTAGCTGGCTGGCTAATATTTGTTTGTCATGAATCAGCGTTTTTGTTTGTTTTATGAAAGTTGACCATATCCTGTCAAGTTGGCCTATCCTGCCATGGGAATGACTGATTGACTCCACACCCGTTCATTCACATTCTAACAGGGAGGGAGGGAGGGAAGGAGGGCATGTTGTAGTTGTTGTTGTAGTCAGTCCCCTGTTATTGTTCAGTGGAAGTTGTCTCTCACATATTTGACTCTTAATGTTATTTTAGCCTTAACTTAGGATGAATTTACTAAGCTTAGTTTGTATTTTGTAGGCCCTTCATTAGAAATGTGCTACTGTTTTATAATTCAAAGAAATATTTTATGGAAATACTTTATTTGGCGGCCCTGCGATGAACTGGCGACTTGTCCAGGGTGTCCCCTGCCTTCGCCCTAAGACGGCTGGGATAGGCTCCAGCAGACCCCCGTGACCCTGACCTCGGGACTAAGCGGGTATGGAAAATGGATGGATGGATGGACTTTATTTGGCATGGTGTTGACTATTTTAGACTATTGTGGTAGTGGGTCATTTATCTTAGTTTTATTACTTTAACTAGTACAGTGTGTAAAGTAATGCCAAAAACTCTTAAAAGTGACACTTTTGTAATTGGGTAAAAGCTTTAAAGGGACACTACAATCATAATGTTTAATTTAAAAACAAATACATTTTTAATTTTCCTATATTACTGCAACATCACTGTAATAATAAAATAGGAAAATGTGCTTCTGATCTGTTTTGCTTGATGATCGAGTGAGCTTTGTCTCTGCAGGAGCAATTCTAAAATATGTTGGCGCTGCAGACATTGAGCCCGAGGGATCTCCCGAACATCCTGACCAGGAAGCTCCAGGACCAACACGTTCCTCAGAACCTCCTTCTGTCCAGGTGAATAATGTGTGTTATTCTTAGTAGCTAAGCTGATAAGTGTGGGACGAAGCTAAGGCAATTAAGCATTATTTTGATTGTTGGTTTGCTGGATTTTCTTATTTAAAGTAAGCATTTTTTTTTTTTATGAATACTCAATCTGTTGTATTTATTGACATATAGACGATTCTTTTCCTAGTATTATAGTGTTTGTTTGTTTTTAAATCAGTTTAACTTGCCTGAGTTGCTCAACTGAAGATGTTTAATTTTACCTGTAGCCTGTTTTGCTCACGAGGTGTAATAGATTGTGGAATCTTAGTAGACCTTAGACTCAAGCTGCTGAGAGTGGCAGCGATCAGCTCCGATGACCGTGGAGCTTGTAAATAACGCAAATGCGCCATCTAGTGGGACGCAACATGTTTACTCGTGTTGGAGCAATGACAAGTACTACTAACAAAAAAAAAGATGCACAGGGTAAAAAAAATAATCATAAACTCAAGCCCAACAAAGATAACAGATGGGCATAACTGTACTTAATAATGATTACTAGTACTCCCAACATTTGTATATTTTACTTTCAACTCGAATTTGAACTATTCATTCCCTTTTTTCAGCAGCCATTAACACTAATAAATTAAATTAAATCAAAACAATAAATTAAAGCTGCAAGCAGCGTTTGCGGGACTGAGCCGCCGTGGCCGACGCGATGCCCGATGACCCCCGATGACGCCTGACCCCTGTCGACGCCCGCAATTGACCCCCGTCCTCTGCCGACGCCCGGCGACATCTGCTGAAAGAAGTCTATGCAAATGATGCAGATTTCTCACCTCCATTTTTTTTTTTTTGGAGGATGCTGTCAAATGCTTTGATGAGACAAACACGTAGGTATTTGAATGACGTCTGTAGCACTTTTCTAAAGGAAACTGCAGGCATTTGTGTGTTGACAAAGAGGGAGAAGAGGTCTAATCATCATATGCCTGTGTATGCAAATGATGCATATTTTTGACCTGCATTTTTTTTTAAGTGGCTGTCAAATGTAAAATATAGGTCTTGATGAGACAAACACATGGATGTTTGAATGACGTCTGTAGCACTTTTGTAAAGGAAACTGCAGCCATTTACAGTATAGTGTGTGTGTGTGTGTGTGGAAGTAGGGATGTGCGATACCACTATTTTTCCTTTCGATACGATACCAGGTGATACCAAGGCTAGTATCCCGATACCAATACAGATACCGATATGAAAATGATGACTTTTACAACGAAAACTTGTGAATGTTATTATAAAAAATGTATTTTATACCTATGTATAAGAATTAAACAAGCTGCCAAATATCAGACTTTGTTTTAATTTTAATCAGAGAAATCAAATCAACAGGTCAACTGAAAATCTGAGCAAATCTCTCTCAAAAAAGAGAAAATAAGAACAGCTGCTCTCAATTCAATATAATTCTTTTTGGACCAGACAGAGTGGTCTTCAGGTTAGAACTTGACAGAATATGTCTGTCTCTTTGGGAGTCATCTATGAAAAATTTAAATATTCTTGATGTAAAAGGAAGTCTTTTTATGGGAAGTATAACTCACATACCACCACAAATAGACTAAATAGCAACAGTTTTACTTGAAATGTGCCATTTAAGTAATTTAATTATTATGCTTTTCCAACTTAAAAGTGACACTGAATTGTGTTAAGATGATGGCAGGAATGTGAGTTAAATTAACAAATACATATTGTGCTGGGAGGAAACATTTTTATCTAACTAAATAAATAAAATATGTTTTAATGAAAAATTGACAAACATTCTGGTATTTTATGTAAATTTATCTTATCTACGTCTATATGCCTGTGATGGTGGGCACTGGGATGTATTTTCACTCCACCTGGATATTGCCTTTCTCTCTGCAGTGCTGGTTGGAAATTGCGCTAACGTTGACGGCGGGGGGGAAGCACGCTATCGCGCTACGCTAATGTGTTGGCAAAGTTAACGTGCCAAGTTTCGTTGCGGGGGGGGGGACTGGACTCCAAGATGCTCCTGCTGATCACTGCTATGCTGGAGCTGGAGATGTGGCCTGTGATGTCTGCACTGGGAGGAAACTGAAGGCCCTCAAGTCCTGTCTGGTCTGTCGGGCCTCCTACTGTGACTCTCACCTCCAGCCTCATCGTGATGCTGCTCCCCTACAGAGACACAAGCTGGTGGAACCCAGCCAGCAGCTCCAGGAGAACATCTGCCCTCGTCATGATGAGGTGATGAAGATGTTCTGCCGCACTGATCAGAAGATCATCTGTGCTTTATGCTGTATGGATGAACATAAAGGTCATCAGACAGTGTCAGCAGCAATACAGAGGCCTGGGAGGCAGAGAGAGCTGGAGGAGACCAGGCAGAAGATCCAGCAGAAGATCCAGCACACAGAGGAAGACCTGAAGGGGGTGGAGTCCATCAACGGCTCTGCTGATAAAGCAGTGAAGGACAGCGAGAAGATCCTCACCCAGATGATCCGTCTGCTGGAGAAAAGACGCTCTGAGGTGCAGCAGCAGGTCAGATCCACACAGGGGGCAGCAGTGAGTGGAGTCAAAGAGCTTGAGAAGAAGCTGGAGCAGGAGATGATGGAGCTGAAGAGGAGAGACGCTGAGCTGGAGAAGATCTCACACACACTGGACCACAGCCAGTTTCTCCACAGGTTCTCCTCACTGCCAGCACTCAGTCCGTCTCCAGACTCCTCCAGCCTGGAGATCCGTCCTCTGAGATACTTTGAGGACGTGGCAGCAGCTGGACCAAGTTGAGAGATGAAATACAGAAAGTTCTGCACAGTGCAACGTCTGTTATTATCTGAGGAGAACAGAAAAGTGACATTCATGGAGGAAGTTCAGTCTTATTGTGATCATCCAGACAGATTCACTGACAAGAAGCAGGTCCTGAGTAGAGAAGGTCTGACTGGACGATGTTACTGGGAGGTTGAGTGGAGAAGGGGGAGGGACTTCTGTGGTTTATTTTAGGGGGTTGGTGTAGCAGTGGCCTACAGGAACATTGGCAGAGCAGGAAGGTCAGAGGAAAGTAGATTTGGATTCAATTGCTGTGTCTCAATTCAGGTTCTGCATCCTTGAAGTGCGCATTTTGAAAGGAAGTTGCGTCATCGCACTGCGCGAAGGCTTGTCCCAATTCCCGAGGCTGTTTAGGACGCTCAAAATGCGCACTCGTAAATACGCACTCGTTTTAGCGAATTCCAAGGATACACCGCTACTATCCTTTGCGTACTTGGGTATCCCATGATGCTTTGCGTGCTGCTGCAAAGCATCGTGGGATCCTGGGAAGTCAGCTGAAATTAGCGGCATGTACTGGTTAAGACACGACATATAAATCTAAATATTGACGTTTCACATAAAGTATCCAGTTTTTAACGTAGAATTTTATTTATTTGAACATTCAACGGCATCGTTAGATGGCAAACCAATGGTTAGCGTGATACTATAGAAACGTCACTTCCGGGGTTGGCCAGCCAGAGGGAACGGCGGTGACGAAACGAGGAAATACGCCGAAGGCTAGACCGTCCCGAGTACCGAGTTACCGGGGAGGCGGGGTTTGGTCCGTCCTTCTAGGCTGGGAACTCTAAGAACGCTTCCTTCAGACGGAGGACACTCGGCCTCAAGGGTGCAGAACCTGAATTGAGACACAGCAAATGACAAATCCTGGAGTTTATATTGTTACCCAGGTGAATATTGGTTTCGTCACAACAACATGAGTACTCGTGTCTCAGGTCCTCGGTCCTCCAGAGTGCGAGTGTACCTGGACCACAGAGCAGGTCTTCTGTCCTTCTATAGCGTCTCTGGAACCATGGAGCTCCTCCACAGAGTCCAGACCTCCTTCACTCAGCTGCTACATGTTGGACTTTATGTTCCTTCAGGTTCTTCAGCTGAGTTGATGAAAGTGTGACTGAAGTCGTCAGAGAGACTCTGAGCTGAATTCTCACCTTTGATTCTTCTTCTGTCTTCACGTTTGTTACCCAGTGTCTCCGGCTGTCAATCACAGGGTGGGCGGGGCCTGGACGCCACTTCCTGTTGGTGCTCCTGGTGACTGTTGTCCACCTGCTGGATGTTTGTGCCACGTTCTTTCTCTTCCTCTGCAGCCCATTCATCCCGCAGATTAATAATGTGTCATTAGTCCACATGACAACTTTATTACTGTGGAAACACAGCTGAGGTCTGTTTCCACTCTGGACCTTTCCGCCCTGACCTTTGACCTTTCAACAACTCATCCATCTGATCAACCTTCTGACTGTTGATCCGTTTGTCAACAATCAGATGAATGCATGTAAATATTGTGAGAGAATTTTGTCTTTTGATTCTGCTTGTTGGCTCAATGTGACAACAGTCAATCAATAAGTCATGAAATATACCATCAGTCTATACTGCATAACAATGTCAAGTCAATGATCAACTGTTGAATTGAAGCAATAAAGCAACAAGACAATCCAGATAAAGTCTCTGCTTGTTGGTAGATTTCTCTTCTGTCAAGATCTCCATGTATTCACCACAGACATTTAGAAAGTCAACACCATGAAGACAAGATCAAAGTTTCAAAAGCACATCAGTCAATGTGGGAAACAGCTGATATTTATCTGGCACACACACACACACACACACACACACACACACACACACACACACACACACACACACACACACCACTATTTTACAGAACAAGTAGAGAACGGGTACTTTACTGACTCATAGTCTATTTACTTTATTGCATCTTAACCAATGTTCCCTCTAAGCTGCTTGCTTGCGCAATCGCGCACTACTTGCACATTCTCAGCGCACAAGGAAATCTATGTAGCACATAAAATAAAATTCAACAGAAACGTATTAATTAATAATTTTAGAGCTTTTATTAGGCGGCGCACCGCTACGCCTTCAGAATGATGATTTTTTTTTTTTCTTCCAGCTGCACCGTATGAGTCCAAAAGGCAGAGAAAGTTTCCAGGCTTTCACAGCCAAGCGGCGAACGCACAACCATCACGCACACACAGCATCACCTGCCGATGAACGGGCACCCGCAACCAGGGTTCTTCCTCCGGCTGCGCTAATGTCCAAGCCCAGTGCACCCGCTTTAAACCCCACCACCACGCGCCAGAAGCTTTTTAAAACATTCAGCAATCAATCAATCAATCAATCAAATTTTATTTATATAGCACCTTTCATACAAAGGCTTGCAACTCAAGGTGCTTAACAGAAATTAAAATCAAATATTAGTGAAGATAAAAGAAAAATAGAGCAAATACCATCCACCCATGTCCTCCCAAATCACATACAGGTTACCACCCCCCCACCCCACACACACACACACACACGCGCACATACAAACACACACAAAACATCCCAGAGAACAGTTTAAAAATAAGTAAGTAAATACATAAAAAATGTCAGTCAATCAGCACAATAAAAATTGAAATGGCAAGGCACTGAGAGACCTGTAGTAGGAAACAGCCACCCACGGGGATCATCCATACCGAGAGGGTCCCTAGAACGATGAGACCCCTCCCAGTGAGCAGGCCCCCTACAAGGAAACACTGGAGCTAAAAACAATACAGGAAAAGGAAGTTAAAAGAATAATAATAGTAACAATAATGAAAATAAATAAAAAATAAAATAAATAATATAAACTAAACTAAATTAAAAAACTATAAGATTGTAAAAAGTAAAAAGATATACAGGAAATAAGATAGTAAAGATAAAATTAAGATAAAATATTCAATAATCCTAAAAGCTTTAAAGCTAAAAAGCGAGACAAGTAAAATACAAATTAAATAAATCACTTAAAAGCCAAACTAAAAAGGTGAGTCTTAAGCCTCCCCTTAAAAACATCAACAGTCTCTGCAGTCCTGATTCCCTCTGGCAGGCTGTTCCAAAGTTTCGGACCGTAGTGGCTGAACGCAGCCTCTCCATGGGTTCTGGTCCGAACACTTGGAACAATTAATAGGCCGGTTCCAGAGGACCTCAAGATCCGCGAGGGCTGATAAGATAAAAGCATATCTGATAAATAAGATGGTCCAAGACCGTTAAGACATTTGAAAACTAATAAAAGCACTTTAAAGTCGATCCTGAATCGCACAGGGAGCCAATGCAGTGATTTTAAAACTGGAGTAATGTGATCCCGCCCCCTGGTCCTCGTAAGCACACGAGCGGCTGAGTTCTGAAGTACCTGTAAGTTACAGATAGTTTTTTTTTGGTAGACCAGAGAGCAGGGCATTGCAGTAGTCTATCCGACAAGAAATAAAAGCATGCATCAGCACCTCTGTGTCTGCCTGGGAGAGAAACGGGCGGACTCTAGCTATGTTCTTAAGATGATAAAAACCCGTCCTTGTGACGTTTTTAATATGCGCAATAAAACTAAGCTCAGAGTCAAAAATGACGCCCAGGTTCTTTACAGATTGTGTTGGTTTAAAATGATGAAGTTTTGGTAAAAGTTTCTCTCTCTTGCCTTCAGGACCAATAACTAAAACCTCTGTTTTGTCCTGGTTGAGATGTAGGAAGTTCGCTGCCATCCATGACTTAATATCTAAAGTACATTTTAAAAGGGTATCAATAGGCCCTGTGTCATCAGGAGACACAGCAATGTAAAGCTGTGTATCATCAGCATAAGAGTGGAAGGTGACGCTGTGTCTCCTGATGACATCCCCAAGGGGAAGCATGTAAAGATTAAAAAGTACTGGACCTAAAATTGACCCTTGGGGAACCCCACACTTAATTTTATGTTTTCCGGAGGAACACGCATCCAAACTTACGAAGAAATAGCGATCTGTGAGGTAAGAACAAAACCAGTTAAGAACAGCACCAGAGAGGCCCACCAGGTTTCTGAGTCTGTTTAATAAAATGTGGTGATCTACTGTATCGAAGGCAGCGCTTAGATCCAGTAGCACCAGGACTGTGAGTTTATTTGAGTCCGCATTACACCTGATATCATTTAAAATCTTTACGAGGGCTGTCTCGGTGCTGTGGTTCATCCTAAATCCAGACTGATATTTCTCTAAGATGTTGTTTGTACTTAAAAAATAATTTAATTGGTTAAAAGCATTTTTTTCTAAAATCTTACTTAAAAATGGCAAGTTGGATACAGGTCTGTAATTGTCAAGAATAGTTTGGTCTAAATTGCTCTTCTTCAGAAGGGGCCTCACCACTGCCGTTTTAAAGGCAGCAGGGAAGACACCCGTCTGAAGAGAGCAATTTACGATGTATAAAATCTGTTCCTGAAAGAATCCATAAAATGTCTTTAAAAGTGATGTGGGAATTGGATCTAAAAGGCAGGTTGTTGGGTTTACCTGGGAGAAAACTCGACCAAGTGTCCTTGCATCAACCAGGGCAAAACTCTCCAGTGTTTCCTTGGATAAAAATGACAGTCCAGATGTATTAAAAGATACATTCTGATGCGCTAAAAGACTGGACCTGATGCCATCGATTTTACCTCTGAAGTGGCCTGCAAAGTTCTCGCAGAGAGCGTCAGACGGCATCTCTGGGGATTTTTTAAGATTATTATTAGTTAAAAGGTTGAAGGTGGAGAAAAGATACTTTGAATTATTTTTGTTTTCTATGATACGTTTTGAAAAATGGGAGATTCTTGCCTGTTTGATTGTATTATTGTGACATTTTAGTTGTTCACGAAGAACTTCATAATGAACGGTGAGTTTGCTTTTTCTCCACCTTCTCTCTGCACTCCTGCATTGTCTTTTTGATTTTAAAATCTCTGGTTTATGTCTCCACGGGGATAAAAGCTGCTTTGTTTTAACAGTTTTTGTTAAAAGTGGAGCCACAGAGTCTAATGTGGATTTAAGTTTGCTATTAAAATGTTCAACAATAAAATCACAGGGTGCAGGTAAAATTTCAGCAGGAGTGCATTTTAAAACCTCAATAAAATTTGCAGCCACCTCAGAGGTAAGGCAGCGTTTCCTCACTGTTCTCACCGGGGCTTCCTGTTGGTTAAAACTGGCGATGTTAAAATACACACAATAATGGTCGGACACGGCCAGATCAACAACAGAGGACAGACCAGTGGACAAGCCATAGGTTATGACTAGGTCCAGGGTGTGTCCCCTGTTGTGAGTAGGCCGTGTGACGTGCTGGTTAAAATTCATGCAGTTTAAAAGGTGTAAAAACTCTCTTGACAGTGGGTCAGAGGTGTTGTCGATGTGCAAGTTAAAATCGCCAGTTATTAAAATTCTATCATAAGTTGTCAGTGTGATTGATAAAAGGTCGGAGAGCTCACTGATAAAAGCAGTTGAGTAATGCGGGGGTCTGTATACATTAATGCAAATAATTGGTGGACTGCTAAAAACAAAAGCATGGTACTCAAATGATGAGTAACTGTTAAAAGAAACTTCCTTTGACATTAAATTGTTTTTAAAAATTGATGCAGTTCCACCTCCTCTCTTACATCCCCTGATAGAAAATAAAAAGCTAAAATTTGGTGGGCAAGCCTCGGTGAGGACAGCTGGAGCCTCTGTGCCAAGCCATATGTCTCTGTTAAAAGCATACCATCTAACTTATTATCTAAAATCAATTCATTTATGATAAAAGATTTGTTTAAAAGGGAGCGCACGTTCAGCACGGCCAGGTTAATGGTCGTGCCAGACGTGCGCGCATGACCACGGGGAGATAAAATGTGTGGATATAAAAGATTGCTTCTGTTAAAACCAAATTGTCTGTATGTCTCGGGGGAAAGTCTGCCTGTAGCGTGGGTTGTGCGGTTGTGGGTTATGTGTTTGTTGCGTTTATATGGTCGATGATTCATTATTACAGGTATGGGAGCAGGTGTTGGTGGAACAGCAGTAGCAAGCTCAGTCCTATCAGCACTAGGGAAGCGTGCCCTGTGGGAGGCGCTGCAGGAGGCAATGTCCACAGGGTGCTCCGTAGAGGAAGTGGTCGGCACTGAGCAGGGGGTGTGACGCGAAGACAGTCACGCAGGTGTGAGAGACGCTGATTGTATGGTGTAGTGGATGTTTGAGGTTAACGTGCGGCTACCTAATTTGTTTGGGTGAAGTCCATCATGACGGTAAAACGACGGGCGATTCCAGAATAAATTAAAATTGTCAATGAAGTTAAAACCAATGGTGGTGCAGGCGGCGCGGAGCCAGGAATGAAGTTGCAGGAGTCGACTGAACCGCTCTGCTCCGAGGCCAAGTGTCGGGAGAGGACCGCTGATGAAGATTGACATCCCGCAATTCTTCAGGGCCACAAACAGATCGTTAAAGTGACACTTTAGCAGCTCGGATTCCCGACGACGCACATCATTGGCTCCAACGTGCAGGACCAAACGTTTAATGGAGTGTGGGAACGACTGCAACAAGTCCGGGAGTTTGTTTTTAATGTCATTGACGGTGGCTCCTGGAAAACAATGAGTGGTGGCATTGAAGAAACGGACGTTTCTAATTATGGAGCTACCAGTGATGGCGGTGGTTGGGGCAAACAGTGGCTGAGGACGAGGGGCCGAGCGCTGGTGCCACAGTGTCACATCATCGGCGGAGGCTGGGGTCCCGCACGACTCTACAAGACCCAGAGCGCCACCAGAACGTCGTCGCGCCCTGAGAGCAGCCTCCTTCACCAACCTGCGCCGAGAGGTGGAGGTTGCGGACCTGACTGGAGGTTCCAGCGCAGACGACCCAACAGCCCGGGCCGCTGGCAGTGGACCAGTCAGAGAGGAGGCGAGATGGTCATTTTGGAGGGGAGGGAAGTCCTCAACACTCAAGATGTCATATTTGTTGTCCATCTGAAGCTCACAAGGCGGAGCAGCTAACGGACTGGGTCGCGTCCGCCGCCCTCCCAGCACTGTGGACCAGGGCTGTTGGTTGGGAGTGGAGCTGTTAGCTCGGAGCCTCGGATTGGGGCTAAAAGTGAAAGCTGCCCTCGCACTGCCGCTCAGCCATTTAGGCTTAGCCCCCTGCACCAGCCACGTATCCTCCCGGATGGAACTGAGCCAGTGAGCTGAGCCAGTGAGCCCGGGATCTGTGTCCATGGAACCGGGACCGAGCATCGGGATGGTTGAATCCAGATCCGCGAGTCCGACTGAATCGGGACCAGTAGGACCCAGGCTAACAACAGAATCCAGCCTCATCTCTTCATCCCTGATCCAGTAGAGGTTGGAGATACGCTGCTCCAGCTCCGCAATCTTCTGCGATTTGTGGATACAGCTGTCACACTCGTGTGGGGAGGTAAGTGGAGCCATGCGGGGGGCAGGCGGGACAATCTGGAAACCAGAAAAGAAACTCCGGCAGCAACAGTGTAGTGCAAAACGGCGTAGCTCGTAGCTCTTTTACTGGTGTTTATGGCTGTGGGCCGCAGTGGAAAACTTACACGCGAGGACTCCAAAGAGGAGTCCGCTGCGTTTTGTTGTCTTAGATCAGAGTGGGTTTAGGTCCGGCAAACAGCGAAACTTACCAGCGCGGGCCCATTTCTGGGCCCGTTGAGGTGAAAACGTATCCTGGATAAAACTTTGCCAGGTATCTGCAGATACTCCGGTGTCCAGGAGTGGAACAGAATGTGAGCAACTGTTGGTGCTCTGTTATATTAGTCTCTGGTAAAAACTCTGGATGGTATTTGTGCTCAGGGTGGAGGTACAAACCGCGGCGTAGCAATATACGTCAGAGCCGAGTGTGCTGAGTGTGCCTCACGGCGGCCATCTTGTCAACCTAGTCCTGATCCAATGAATGCCCATTGCCCACCTCTGGGAATGCAAGCTGAAATGCCAAGAACTGCGGAGGACAGAGTTCTCAGCGTGGACACTGGGGTTGCCGGAGCGGCGGAGTGGAGACAAAGTCAAGTGCGTCACGTCTCAGTTCATTACGGGACAGCTTTTTTAGTTGCCAAATACGGGACAATCGCGTATTTGAGCACGGAAACGACGCAAAGTCACAAACACAAATACAAGTTTAAAACGGTACAAAAAAAGGATTGTGGTGCAAACGCAAAAAAACAAAACAAAAAAACAACACGCTGCAGGACATAAAAACATTCACTTCATCAGAGGAGCGATGCAAAGCAAGAAAACGCTGCATAACGCATTCCCTACACCGGAAGTAGAGTTGCTCCATGAGGAGCGCTCCCCTACAGCGAAGAACAGTCCCGACACTTCCAGTGAGAGTCGCCGCCTCCTACAGTTTCAACACCGGGACATCTCGCGGGGGTGGAGGACCTCCACCTGAATGTGGGAGTGGGTGTGTTTCCACAAAATATGTGTCTTCATGGTATTTAGCTTTTTAATGAAAGGACTCTTAAAACACTGAAAAATAAATGCAATATAGCTATTTTATGACTTACTGTAAATGTACAGGTAGGAGACATTTCCTGCTTGGCATTGCTGCCTGTCGCACTTCTTTCGGTGCCCACGGGTCAGCTGCAGGGTCATCAACCATGAACTACCATTCATTGACGTTTCGCCCCTTGTGGCGGGACAGTGACAGGGACGTTTGCCTCGTTGATTCTGTGGTTGTTGATGGGGTGAGGTGTTCTTTCCCCAACTCCTGTCCTTGTTTCGTTCTTTATTTTATACAGTCAGGCAATCTTTGTAGATACGCTACTTTTATTGTATGGCCGCAAGTTATAACAGTGCTCATCAGGTAAAACACCCGGAAGCCAACGTCATCAACTCGCACCAGATGTCTCTGCATATTGCATGGAACTTGGCTGCCATCTAGTGGTTAACTTTCGTAACATCTCCTTTAACATATGGAAAGAAAGCAGTTGAAAATGGTCAATAGTGACCGGATGAGAGTTACGTGGCCAGCAACAACAATAGCTGGCTACAAGGTTAAACAGAAATGACTAGTTCACTCTCCTAAACATTAGAAAAAAATGAACAGTCCACATGAACAAAGTGGCACAGAAATAAACAAGAGATGACATTCCTTCTTCAGAAAGTTTAAACAACAAAGTCTTTGCGGTACCTCTCAGGAGGTTTTATGTTGGATCTGGTTCTGGTCTGCTTGAGGCCTAAATGTCCAGATTGGGGGACACTTGGCACATCAGTCAACACTGGAGCCCGTTCTAGTTCTGAAGCCCCTTCCCTCCTGTCACCAACTATGTGCTCGAGTCTGCTGTCTGTTTGACTGTTGTCCCTACATTTTTTCCTTTTTCTTTTTTCTATATATTTTATGTACAGATGGGGTGTATGGGCTTAAGGTGCTTGGGTGTTTCTCTTTTCGGAAACTATTTCCCCAGCTTTCAAAAACACCCTCTCGCAGGGCACAGAGGATGCTGGTTTTGCCAGGCAGGTACTCATTTGCTAGCTTGTATAGGTTTGGGTATACAGCTTTGTGTGTCATCCAGTACACCAGAGGGTCCTGTGATAACACTGCACCTCCACTATGGCATCAGCAGTAGCATTGCTGGATGCCCTCGCTTCTTCAGCGTCCCGGTCCAACAGCTTCCACAGGTCAATGGCTGAAAATGAAACATTAGATAAAGTTTAGTCCGTACATGAAAAAATACAAATAAAGTCTATTGATCCAAATTCTATAATTTTTGGACCTTGGGAAGATGCAGCTGGTTCTGGCTGTGCTCTCGAAGTAGATGGCGGCTCCTCTTCATGCGGTACATTCCGCAACAATGCCGCACACTCAGATTTTAACCGGCGCACAGCTGACTCAGCATTTTCAGGGCTTTTATTTGTTATTGTATGAATAAGTTGAGTAATACGCTTGTAACAAATGACCTTGTTCGGCGGCACGATTTCAAAATGCTCCCAGACTTGAGATCTCTTCCTGGTTGGTTCCGTTGCAGAGCAATAAGAAAGCAAACCGAAAACAATACGAAAGCTGATCAAATCAATCCAAAAGGTATCGACCAGATAGGCAACGCATTGCGCCGTTTCATCCATTTTAAACTCAACTGAGACCTGCCAGTCTTTCAAAGCCTCACCCACTGAACCAAACCAGCCAGCTGATTCAGTCTGAATGAAGCAGTGAAGTGGTTCAAACGTCATCAGTCACGTGATTTGAAGCAAGCTCCGGAGCAGCGCTTCAGAAAAAAACCCTACCGAGTTGTGGGGCGTGGTTCGAAGCCCCGTGTCAGAGAGAACATCACTAGTTGTGTCTGAAAGTTCATCTAGTTCCCAGTAGTCAGAGTAGTAGAAAGGTCGTAGTTCTGGAGCTACTGCTTGTGTAGCTGTGGGCCACCCTTTCAATATGTAAGTCTGGAGTGCACAACATAGTGGATCTTTGATTGTGGCAGTTCTAATGGACTCCAGTGTAGCTGTTGAAATATTCGTGTCTGCGAGGTGGTCGACTCGTTGTAGGTCTTTGGTGGTGAGGCCCATGGCATAGATGGTGGCAGGTGTTTGCATGTGGGCATGCTGTGTGTTTGGCTGAAAATCTGCCACATGAAGATCCTTCCCTTGCTTGTACACCACCTTTGCGCATATCTCTGTTCAGTAGGCGAATGCAACAGGTTGCCCATTCTGGAGAAGAGCTGCACCTAGGCCTGTCTCGCTGGCGTCACACTGTAGTGTGACTTCTTCCTGCAGGTTGTAGTACTTGAGTACTGGGTGGCATGTGATTAATTGCTTCACAGTGTCAACGGCAGATTCATGTTGTGATAGCCATGTCCACTCCACGTCCTTATCTGTCAGGCGTTGGAGAGGCTCGCACACATCTGAGAGATGAGGAAGAAATTTGGCAAGATCATTTACAAACCCCAGGAATCTCTGTAGCGATTTAACATCAGTGGGTGTTTGCATGTGTTGAAACGCTGCCACCTTCTCTGGGTCAGGGCGAAGGCCCTCTGTGGTGAGAAGATGTCCCATGTATTGGACACTGGATAGTTTTAGTTTCAGCTTCTTTTTATTGAGCTTTAGATTGACCTCCCTGGCCCTCTGCAGCAAGGCAGTCAGGTTTCTGTCATGGTCAGTTAGTGCCTCTTCTGAAGTGTCTCCACAGCCGTAGAGAAGAATGTCGTCTGCAATGACACTTACACCGGTCAGGCCTTGCAACACCTCATGTTGCCTGCGTTGATATTCTTCTGCAGCTGTTTTTATGCCGAAAGGCATCCTTAGCCACCCGAATCTGCCAAGCGGGGTCCAAAAGGTGGTCAGATAACTGCTCTCTTCTTCAAGTTTGACTTGCCAGTAGCCATCTTTGGCATCAAGCACGGAGAATACTTTTGCTTTTGCAATGTCTGGGAGTATCTCCTCTATTGTTGGCATCTGGTAGTGTGACCGCCGTAGAGCTTTATTGAGTGCGCTGGGATCAATGCAGGTGCGCAGCTTTCCTGGCTTTTCTATGACAACCATGTTGCTGATCCATTGTGTTGGCTCTGTGACTCTTTTGATGATGCCATTCTTCTCCATGGATCGTATGGCTTCAGTGACTTTGTGTTTGAGCGGAATGGGAATTCGTCGTGGCACCTGATGCACAGGCCTAATGTCGGGGTCCACCTCGAGGTGTAGTTCACCAGGAAGACAGCCAAGGCCTTCAAACACGTTGTTGTATTTTGAGATGATGTCCTGTGTGGTGGTTGTGAAATGCATATCTGTCCCTGTTGTGCTGCGTGAGACCGCTGTAGATGACATATCTGTGTGGTGTATGAAATAGCAAGTTGAGTCTTTTGCATGTTTTTGCAGAAAGCAGAGGCATTTGTGACGTGTGTATAACTTGAAACTTCAGGTCGTGTGTTTGTCCATCATGGTCAGCTTTGAGGTGACACAACCCAGCTAGTTTCACTTGTGACCCATCATACAGTTTAATGGTGGCTTTGCTGGCTGGTATGTCTGGATTACCATCTTGTGTGATGAGCTGTAGATCTCTGAAGCTTATGGCGTTGGTTGTGGCTCCTGTGTCCAATTGACATGTGATTGTATGGCTAGGGTCATATGATACTGGTTCAGTCATGTACGGTGTTACTTTGAGGTTGACAAGCCATTTCTCGTTTCCCTGTTCCATAGCGTTTATGTTTGATAGGAACCACACCTCTTCCATTTCTTCTTCCTCCTCTACTCTGTCTTCTCCAAGAAAGTTCACCCGTGTCTTGCGCTGGGCTTGTTTGCACACTCTTGCAGTGGCAAGTGTTTTTTCTTTCCACAGGCTTTGCAGATGACGCCAAATGCAGGGCATTTCATTCTGTCATGCACTGCTCCACAGTAACGACAGAGGTTATTATTTGGGCGTTTATCTTTGTTTGCATGTCCCATATGCTCTTTGTAATTATGCTGAGGTGCAAATGAGGGGCGCATCTCTGAGCGTTTGTCATGTGCAAAGTGTACATTCTCCTGTTCCACACCAGTTATTATCTTATTTTGAATTTGTGCTAGTTCGCTGACTCTAAACATGTCTATTGCTTTGGCAAGTGTGAGTTCTGATTCACGTAACATGAGTGCTTGTGTACTTGCATTTTTAGTCACAAGCACTAATCTGTCACGGATCAATTCATCTCGCAGGGGACCAAATTCACATTTGTCTGCTAGCTTTCTCAGGTTTGCAACATATTACTCTGTTGACTCATGTTGACTCTGCTGTGCAGTGTTAAATACGTAGCACTCGTAGATTACATTTCTGGAAGGTTCAAAGTGTTTTTGTAGTGCATCCAGATTCTTCTGTGGATTGTCTCTGTCCTCCGCTGACATGTGAAGATGTCTTTGTATTATGTGACATTCTTTGCCCATTACTGTAAGCAGGGTGGCTACTCTTACGTTTGCTTCTTTTTTGTCCAGTTCCGTTGTTATCTCATAGTTTTCCCATTGTGCTCTAAAGAATGTCCAGTTGTTATATACGTCGCCCTTCATGTCCATTGCGTCTGGTACAGGAATCGAAAAAGCCATGGTTCGTCAGGTATTAGCTTAGCAGTTTAGCTCCATTGAAAAAACATCCAGCCTTTATAGCGCCTTGTTGTTCTGTCTTCAGCCGCGGCGTTAAGTTTCCGCTTCTGACACCATGTTTCGTTCTTTCTTTTATACAGTCACGCAATCTTTGTAGATACGCTACTTTTATTGTATGGCCGCTAGTTATAACCATAGATATATACAGAAGGCTAGATGTCTCACGGCGCAGAATCCAACGTCCGCACTGGCCGCCATCTTTCCACAGTCAGGCAGTCACTGTCTGATGTAGTGAATGTGAGGGAACGTGAGTGATCTGAACAAACATTAACACTCTGATCTCGCTGAAAACTTGACGGCTTTGCACACGGTTTGCTTTCTTACAAACGTTCATAACGTAGCAATAATTCTGGATGGTTGAACATGTTGAGAGTGCAGCTTTCTATGAGAAAAAAAACACAATGGTGCTATGGCAGCCTATCTGCACAAGTTAATACGACTGAGACCACTAAGATTTTCATTTCTTAAGTTAAGTTTAGCCAACAGCTATTTCAGGACAAACTAGTATTTTGTTCACATACAATATTTGTGGTGTCGGTTGTAGTTATTCGCTGAGGTGCGTTTCCTATAACGTTGCTGCTGCATGAACGCAGTCTCATCAGTTCATGCAGCAGAGACACGGTGATCAATGAACTAGAGCTGCTGATATCTCATCCCCCACCTGTTTGATTCAGAGTCGAACGGTGACAACCTGAGATTACAGTCCGTCTTTTTTCTTGTTGTGATAAAAGGGATTAGGATTGGTAGGTGTAAATAAAACAAGCAATTTGACATATGGAGAGACAGAATAGCTTTTTTTCTATATCATTTAACTTAATTCGCAAATGATTTACAATTGGATTGCTTTGCTACAGCATCATGCACTATGGTTTCTACAGGAAATCGGTGAGTGAAAAAATGCCGAACTTCTGTGCCGCTTATGGATGCAGCAATCATCGCTGTCCACAAACAAAAGCTTGTAGGATCACATTTCATCTGTAAGATATTGTTGGAGCTGTTTGATTAATGTTATGATTTAGTGCTGGTTTGTTTAGTTTAGCGTTTAGCATATATGTTTTTATTAAATACGGGTGTGTGCGTGTTTTTGCTATTTTCACATGAAAGCCTATGGTTATAAATCATTAATAAGTATGCAGTATCATAACTATGCTTATAACCTTTGTAACAAACCAAACCGCTCGAAATTCGGTTGAAAATAGAGCAATTTAGGGCTATTTAAAAGAACATGCACAATAAGAATCCCTAAACTGGGCTTGAAGGTACAGTGGGTAAAATCCTCCCATCTAGTGGTCAGATTGCAGACTGCTTTTGTTGCAGATTCTGAAGTCGACGTTTCACTTTGATGTTCAGAGTGATGACACCCTGGTAAAATTCCATCGTTATAAACTCTCCATCATTTCTTCTCTATTCAGGTTGGAGTACTGCTGGTTGTCAAAGCTCAGCTGTGATTGGCTGCTCTCAGCTCTGAAATCCAACCCCTCCCACCTCAGACACCTGGACCTGAGTCAGAACCAGCTGCAGGATTCATCAGTGAAGGTTCTGAGTGGTTTTCTGCAGAGTCCAGATTGTAAACTGGAGACTCTGAGGTCAGTTCACCCTCTTCACTCTACAACTTCTATCACTCTTGTTGTTGTCGTCATGATTTTCACTTGACTGTTGTTGGAAATTCAATTTGCAGTCACTGGTTTGTGTTTGAAATGAGTGGAACTGGGTTTGAAGCAGGGGTGTCCATTAGGTCAATCGTGTGGAGTCCTCGTCACTTCCAGCAGGTAGAATGGTTCAGGCAGGAACTCAGTGATCTTGGTCATAATGTACGATGTGCTGGATTTTGTTTTTATATGTGCTGGATTTTACAGTCAAAGGTAAATGAGACGAATCGGCTTCTGCACCGCTCAGATCAAATAAAGGAGACATAAAGCAGATTTCATTTTAAATCTGAAACTATAATAATTGTTAAAATCAATGTATACTTCAGATACCTGCATTCTGTATGAGAGCAGACAGGGACAGCAAAAAGAGTTTGGCTGTTGTTTTCTTTAAATACACGCCAAACTACCGTGCTTGTCACGTGAGCCTGCAATCCTGGCGTAAACTGACGGAGACGCCTCACTCACAAAATACGCTTCAAAGTCACGCACAGCAGAAGCACCGGAGATCCTGGGAGATGCTGCTAGCAAAACATCTGCGTTCCACACACACACACACACACACACACACACACACACACACACACACACACACACACACACACACACACCGATTGTATAGTAGGTAGATCTTTTTGACTTGGTCATTTTAAAAGTAGCTTGCATGTTGAAAAAGTGTGAGCACCCCTGGTTTAAAGGTACAGAGTGTAAAATCCTGCCATCTGCTGGTCAGATTTCAGATTGCAGCGCTCATTCACTCACCCTCTCTCCTTTGTTGAGTGTCAGATTCTAAAGTGGACATTTGACTTTGATTCTAAACTCTCCATCATTTCTTCTCTATTCAGGTTGTGGAGATGTAGTTTGTTATAGCTCAGCTGTGATTGGCTGCTCTCAGCTCTGAAGTCCAACCCCTCCCAACTCAGACACCTGGAGCTGAGTTGGAACTGCCTTCTGGATTCAACAGTGAAGGTGCTGAGTGGTTTTCTGCAGAGTCCAGACTGTAAACTGGAGGCTCTGAGGTCAGTTTACCCTCTTCACTCTACAACTGCTGCAGTTATTGTTGTCATGACTTTGAATTGAGTTTGTTGGAATTCACTTTGATTCCATTAGAAATGTGTAAAACTGGTTTTAAATTACACACACACACACACACACACACACACACACACACACACACACACACACACACACACACGCGAGCGTGCGCACACCCAACTGTGAATGACACTCTCCATCATTTATTCCGTATTCAGGTTGGAGAGGTGCAGGTTGTCATAGATCAGCTGTGATTGGCTGCTCTCAGCTCTGAAGTCCAACCCCTCCCACCTCAGAGAGCTGGACCTGGCTGAGAACTATCTTCAGGATTCATCAGTTAAGGAGCTGAGTGGTTTTCTGCAGAGTCCAGACTGTAAACTGGAGACTCTGAGGTCAGTTCACCCTCTTCACTCTACAACTTCTATCACTCTTGTTGTTGTTGTCATGATTTGCACTTTACTGCTGTTGGAAATTCAATTTGCAGACACTGGTTTGTGATAGTAATGAATGAAACTGGGCTTGAAGGTACAGTGGGTAAAATCCTCCCATCTAGTGGTCAGATTGCAGATTGCAGATGCTGAAGTGATGACACCCAGGAAAAACTCTCTATCATTATAAACTCCATCATTTATTCTCTGTTCAGGTTGTGGGGCTGCAATTTGTCAGAGCTCAGCTGTGATTGGCTGCTCTCAGCTCTGAAGTCCAAGGACTCCCACCTCAGACACCTGGACCTGGGTCAGAACCCCCTGAAGGAGTCATCAGTGAAGGAGCCACTGATGGATCTTGTCTACAGCAGTGACCATCAACTGGAGAGTGAGAGGTTAGTACTGGTTTGGAACCATTGGATGATGGTTCCAGCACCAAAGCCAGTTGATCCCACAGCAGAGGTCCAGTGTTCCCAGTCACAGTGTGAGAGGAGGATGGTGACGTCCAGCTGCTCCTCATTCATCCAACATCTGCTGCCAAACTGCTTCTTCTCTCAGTTCACCACTCAATTATTGATCAGTTCATCTTCATCAGGCCTCAGTATCAGTCCAACACTCCATGGTCACATGACCTTCTGATCTTCCACACTTGACATGTGACTGAGAGTCTGCTTCTTCTCACCAGTCACTCCATCATCTTCATCAACAGTCAACGTCTCTGTGATGATGCGTTCAAGGACCGTGAGTCCTGACTCCTGCTGTCTCTTCTTATCTTTGCAGGTGGTGGTGAGGATGAGGAGACTGAAGAGGAGCGCTCCATCTACTGGTGGCTGACAGAACTACAACCAGTGGAGCCAAACAGCAAGCTGCACGCACCAACACTGTGTGGGCGTGTCACGACCTTTGACCCCAGTGCAGCCTGGTGGCTGGCGGACTGCTTCTCCCTACAAGCTGCTGTGGTTACTGGGAGAGACGTCCCAGAAGCCACTGGTGGAGCTGAATCCTCAGTGGAAGAAGCAGGACTTGGAGCAGCTGCTCAGTGAAGGCAGCAGCAACACAACCACTGCTTCTGCTCTCATCATCCACGGCTGGAACATCTCAGCATGAAGGTTCCACACATCAGCAACACACTGCTCTGCTCTCACTTCAGAGTTCTATAACATCTTCATTTTGGAGGTGAAAAATACTTTTCAAGAGACTTTATTTCTGCTTCATGATCTTAAATAAGGAAATCATGTGGAAAAGATAAAGTGATTCACAACACCTGTGATGGGAACTCAAATCATTATTGAATCATAAGTAAGACAAAAGAAGTTTCCCTCAAAATAATTCATGGTTTTGATGCTTGCCAGATGTTTGTGTGGAGATTTCAGAAGGACGTCAATGAATCAGAAGGAAACCAGATCATTTATTTTATGTGATTATGTTATATCATCCAAACTTTATTACAAGCTCAAACATTATATTTCAATGATTCAATATTCTGACAATAAAAGCCATCACAACCTGTGTAACCTTGACCTCAACTGACGTTTCATTTCTGCTGCTTTAACACTTTGATTATATATCTCCTGAAGTCCTACCATGGGGATTCTCCATATCTGAATAACTTGTGTACTCAAACCTTCTGTAGACCATACCCACTTCTCCACTAGGTCTCAACATAAACCACATGAATCAATGAAAATAAATCTCACTTTTACAAACAAATCCAATTCAGTTCAAATATAATTTAAATAAAATAAATGATACATTATAATTAATCACCAACAGATAAATCAATGCTGGATATGAGGTGGTTTGCCCTCTCTGGGTCGGTGGGGAGGCCCTGCCTCAGGGGGAGGAGTTCCAGCATCTCGGGGTCTTGTTTGGGACGCCTCCCTGGGGAGGTGTTCCAGGCATGTCCCACCAGGAGGAGACCCTGCTGGAGGGACCAGGTCTCTGGGCTGGACTGGGAAGCCTTGGGGTCCCACTGGAGGAGCTGGAGGAGGTGACTGGGTCCAGGGAAGTCTGGGGGTCTCTGCTGAGGCTGCTGCCCCCGAGACCTGACTCCAGATACGGCAGTAGAAGATGGATGGATGGATGGATGGATGGATGGATGGATGCCAGGTGATAGAACATTTCATAAAAACAGACTCTGCATTATAACTTCTATTACACTCTAAATAACTCACTCCAATATAACTGCACTCGTCCTTCTCTCACATTACATTGGATCACAATGACCAAACAACACAACAAAGACAATGATCCAACTGTGCTGCCACTTCCAGACTCAGTGTAGGTCTGTAGGCCTCTTGGACTTTCATGTGAACCACTGCGTGTTGACTGGAGGTGAAACATGGCTGACTGCTGTCCTCCTACCTGGACAATGCAATCTCACTTTCAATCTCACAGCCACTAAAAAACCTGATTGTGATTGAGAGGTCCTCAGCAGCCAATCACTGTTGGGAGTCCAGCCTTCAAACATTCCTCCTGAATCCAGACTCACATCTGTGAGCATCTGGAACTTTGGCCCTGATCCTCCACACCACACAACTTGGGATGACAGCGCCACCTACCTGGATCCTTTCAGCAGCCAGTCCATGCTCTGACCCGTTTCCACTGTGGCCTGTTGGCTCATCTGGACCGGAGTCTGGATCATCAGTCTCCAGGTTCATGGAATCTGTCAGAGTGCCGCCGTCCTGTGATGTAATGATAGAGAATCACTCTATTTATACTAATGTGCAGAACCACGAGAGTGTCATTTCTTCACTGCTGTCAGCAACAAGCATTTGGTGTCACACTGGTGTACAACACTTATGGGCTAATTAATAAGAAATGACATATTTATGAATCACCCGCAATGCCCAGATTGTTGCTGCTTATCTGCTGATATGAGCCGTCAACTGTTGCAATATAGAACCACGGGCAGGAAATTACAATTAGTGTAGAGTGTATTATAATTTAAAAGTTTACTAACGGTAGTTCTTTAAAGAATTTAGCAGGGATGGAACAGGCTAACGTGACGATGTCACTTGTAAAACGGTAGGAGCTCAACCTGCTGTCACGGTGAAAACTCCGTGTTACGTCCCGTCGAGGGGGACCGAGACGCAACGTGTAGGACACCTTCCCCCACTCCCAAGGCTCATTAATTTCTCACGGCAGTTGGCAGTTTCAACAAAAAACATTTATGAATCAGTAAATGAAAGAAACAAAACAACTTAACCGGTGGGCAGCAAAGGCTTCAGGGTGGGCCCAGGCCAAAATAATAAACCAAACTCCAACTAGCTCACCTTAAGAACTAACTAAAGAAAGAAAGAGAAGCCAAATACAGAAAGGCTAACCTCCCTACATACTTAATAAACAGGAGAAAAGAGGGGACAAAGAAAATGGCAGCCCACCCCTACGGCTGCGTGCTCTAACACCATTTCAGAAGTGACTAACTGCAGACTTGGGAGCGGAGGAGGGATGACCGTCAGGCTGGCTCGACTGCTCCTCCTTCTCAGCCATGGCGCGTCCAATCAGCAGCCAACATCCAGGACTGCACCTGCAAGGCATCATCCACTCACACACACACACACACAGACACAAACATAGAGGCACCTAGACCCACCCGTGGGTCATAACACCCCCTCCCTTAAGAACCAAACCCTATTAACATACCGACAAACAAAACTAAACAAGAAAACCCTCAGTTCCCCCGAAATAAGAATTTTGCAGCTAGTCCACATGTACACGTGATAATGCATCTGCCAACACAATATCAAGATCCCTAGATAGTAAGTTTGATAGATGGATAGAAATAGATAAGTTAGTTAAAGTTACACACACTATACATATATATATATATATATATATATATATATATATACACATATATACATATATATTATATTTTTTATTTTATTATTAACCTCTTTCAATGAACTCCAAAACATACATGGTCAAAATTCATATTATTATTATGTTGTTGTTTTTTTTTAAATGCTCATACAAAACAAGAAAAGTGGAGGGTGAGTCGTCTGAATTGGGTTCAGTGAGCATCACATCCACTTGCAGGGCATTATTTCCAGCAGTAAGCTTCTGTTACGACTAGTTCACTTGCGAACTCAACCGCAACGATTGGTGGAGTGACGAGCACCCAGCACGTGAAGTCTACGATGAGCTTCCACCCACGGAAGTACCATAGGAGGACACGGATTAAATAGTATGGCTTGTCCACCAGAAGGCTGTATTCTGGTGTACATAATATAAAACTTCGGCCCAGTTCTGCTTGTATTGCATTGTATTGGTTGGTGTTCCTGAAGTTTCATTTTTCGTCCCTTTTTATTTTTTACATCCATGTTTGTGATGAAATAGTATTGTGAATCGCTAGCTCGCATTGCATGCTGGGAAACAGCGTCACTCAAGGAAGTTTTGGCTTCGCTGACACGGTCCTGAAGGGAAGTGGGTTTTAGTGCACTGGAACGGGATGAATGTGTTCAATCAAGCAGTACAAACCTGATTAATTGTCTTAATACTTCACTTGGAATGGCCATATTGTTTAGGATTAGAATTAGATGACAACTTCTTCACAATATTTGCAACTATTCAATTTGACCAGCAGGTGTCAGTAGAAGACGAAATTTCATGTTGACTATTTCCTAATGGAAGTGCTCTCTTTACGTTGGATTTTTCTCATAATTATTTGAAGTGTAGGCCTGTATCTGCACACAATTTGGAATTCGTCCCAGCGCCCTGAGCTGTAAATTTGGACGGTGTAAAATGAAAATGGCCAGCTGCAGCAGAAAAGTGGACCCATATATATATATCTGCAATTCATATTTTAACGGTTTATATAGACCCCTCAGGCTCCATTCAAAATGGGGGTTATTATAGGAGAGTTGCAGTCAACTGAGATTTGGAGAGAGTTTGGATTACTAGATTTTGGATAGTGTTTATAGTTTGGAGTGTTTGAGACTAGATAGCGTTTAGTTTGGAGATATTTTTGAGAGCTTAGGGAGAGAGTGAGGAGAGGAGAGGTGATAGGATGGAGCCCCCTGTCCTGTACATCAATGTCCATGTTACACAAGCATCTATGCCAGGGGTGCCCATTACGTCCATCGCGATCTACTGGTCAATTGCGAAGGGAGTTTGGGTGATCGCATGGAGAGAGAGAGGGAGAGAGAGAGTGTGTGAGAGAGAGAGAGAGAGAGAGAGATCCGCGTCAATTACAGCAGGTAGAATCGTTCAGGCAGGATTAGAAAACACGGTGGATCTGGTTGATTTTGGTCATAATGTACGATGTGCTGGATTTTGTTCTTATATGTGCTGTGCTTTACATTCATTCATTCATTTATTCATTTTCCATACCCGCTTAGTCCCGAACTCAGGGTCACAGGGGTCTGCTGGAGCCTCTCCCAGCTGTCTTAGGGCGAAGGCAGGGGACACCCTGGACAAGGGTGTCCAGGGTAAATGTGACGTATCGGCTTCGGCACCATTCAGATCAAATAAAGACCAGACAGGGACAGGAAAAAGAGTTTCGCTGTTGTTTTACACGCAAAACTACCGGGGTTGTTGCGTGAGCTTGCAATCCTGGCGTAAACTGATGGAGACGCCTCGCTCGGAAAATGCGCTTCAAAGTGCGCACGCACTGCAGACGCGCCGAAGATGCTGGGAGATGCTGCTGGCAAAACGTCTGCATCACACACACACACACACACACACACACACACACACACACACACACACCAATTATCCCTAACCTATGCGCTGGAAAACACAAAACTATACAGCAAAACATCTTAACGTAAACACACTTTTATTGATAAAATCAAACATAGGCAGATATAACCTAAACAATTTTAAACCATGAGTTTTCTGTGCAATGATGAGCATAAATGCACATGGGAACATGTTGACCCATTTAATCCTCTTTCTTTCTTTATCATTGGACTACAAATATATTTCTGAATGAATATGTTTTCCTGTTTTATAGGAAGTGGATCTTTTTGACTTGCTCATTTCAAAAGTAGCTTGCATGTTGAAAAAGTGTGAGCACCCCTGATCTATGCCCTTTTCCAAGTCCCACAATCACTTTCACTGTCATCTGCCTGATTACACCCATGCCATTTTCAGAAGAAAATTGCACAAACAGAATACATTCAAAAAATGTATCATACACATAGTTATCAAGTCAAGTTATTAATTTATTGTCATTGTTGAACAAAGTTAACAACAAAATTTGTTTGGAGCATCCCCATAACCACTGGCATCAGTACCAATAAAATAATCATAAATAAGTGAGAAAAACAAAACAAAAAATATATATATAATTTATGTACAGAAATTATTTGGTCATTCATTTTTTGCAATTCATAGTCATTCCCAACAGACATAATAGCATATTACAGCAGACATATAGACATAGGAGCAGTCGAGCCAGCCTGACGGTCATCCCTCCTCCGCTCCCAAGTCTGCAGTTAGTCACTTCTGAAATGGTGTTAGAGCACGCAGCCGTAGGGGTGGGCTGCCATTTTCTTTGTCCCCTCTTTTCTCCTGTTTATTAAGTATGTAGGGAGGTTAGCCTTTCTGTATTTGGCTTCTCTTTCTTTCTTTAGTTAGTTCTTAAGGCGAGGTAGTTGGAGTTTGGTTTATTATTTTGGCCTGGGCCCACCCTGAAGCCTTTGCTGCCCACCGGTTAAGTTGTTTTGTTTATTTCATTTACTGATCAATAAATGTTTTTGTTGAAAACCGCCAACTGCCATGAGAAATTAATGAGCCTTGGGAGTGGGGGAAGGTGTCCCACACTTTGCGTCTCGGTCCCCCTAGACGGGACGTAACACAGAGTTTTCACCGTGACAGCAGGTTGAGCTCCTTCCGTTTTACAAGTGACGTCGTCACGTTAGGCTGTTCCATCCCTGCTAAATTCTTTAACGAACTACCGTTAGTAAACTTTTAAATTATAATACACTCTACACTAATTGTAATTTCCTGCCCGTGGTTCTATATTGCAACAGTTGACGGCTCATATCAGCAGATAAGCAGCAACAATCTGGGCATTGCGCGTGATTCATAAATATGTCATTTCTTATTAATTAGCCCATAAGTGTTGTACACCAGTGTGACACCAAATGCTTGTTGCTGACAGCAGTGAAGAAATGACACTCTAGTGGTTCTGCACATTAGTATAAATAGAGTGATTCTCTATCATTACATGACAGGATGGCGGCACTCTGACAGATTCCATGAACCTGGACACTGATGATCCAGACTCCGGTCCAGATGAGCCAACAGGCCACAGTGGAAACGGGTCAGAGCATGGACTGGCTGCTGAAAGGATCCAGGTAGGTGGCGCTGTCATCCCAAGTTGTGTGGTGTGGAGGATCAGGGCCAAAGTTCCAGATGCTCACAGATGTGACTGTGGATTCAGGAGGAGTGTTTGAAGGCTGGACTCCCAACAGTGATTGGCTGCTGAGGACCTCTCAATCACAATCAAGTTTTTTAGTGGCTGTGAGATTGAAAGTGAGATTGCATTGTCCAGGTAGGAGGACAGCAGTCAGCCATGTTTCACCTCCAGTCAACACGCAGTGGTTCACATGAAGGTCCAAGAGGCCTACAGACCTACACTGAGTCTGGACGTGGCAGTACAGTTGGATCATTGTCTTTGTTGTGTTGTTTGGTCATTGTGATCCAATGTAATGTGAGTGTCACAGTACTTTTCCATTCAGCATGCCAGCCACTCCCACCTCATCAGCCACTCCACTCACCTGTGCTCACAGCTGCTCTTCATCTGCAATCAGCTCAGTATATATGCTCCTGCTCCACACCCATTATTTGCCAGATTGTTCTTTGTCCCCATGCAAGACCTTCCAGCGGTTCTCTGCCTGATCACCCATTGTCGACCGAGCCTGTCCCTGACCCGATCCATCTTGGATTTCCCTGGTGTTCTGACCTGCCCGCTTCCGCTCTTGGTAATCCGACGTCCTGCCTCCCAGCAACCCGACCAGCCTTCAGTCCCCGACCTGCCTCGTCCGCCAGCTCCCCGGCAACCTGACCAGCCTTCTGCCCCCGACCACGTCTACAGCCTCTGCGTCTCTGGTGTCTGTCTGCCTGTTCCCTGGCCCTTGTTGGTTCGGGCCTGCTACTGATCCAACACCTACCCCCTCATTGCAATTTCTACTACGCTGTTTGTGCTGCATTTGGGTTCACACCACGCCCCGTTTCAGTACAATCTGGCCCAAAACATGGACCCAGCGCACGCAGCGTCACCAGAGTCACGCCTGGAGTGGATGGAGAGTGTTCTTCAGCGGCATGAGACTCTGCTTGCCTCTACTTCAGCGGAGGTGCGTCAGGCTGCTGCCACCCAGCAACAGGCAGCTACAAGCCAGGAGCAGGGGCTAGCTGTGTTAGCCGCACAGGTCCAGCTGCTATCCACTACCCTCTCACAGATGATCGCTCCAGCTGCTCCTACAGCAACCTCTGCCACACCTCCACCAGTTATTCCTGGGCCCGTTTCTGAACCACGTGTCGGGGCACCGGAACGCTACTCAGGGGATCCGGAATCCTGTAATCCTTTCCTCACAAACTGCTCCATCCTGTTTGCCCTGCAGCGTCACACCTTTGCTTCTGAGGCGGCCAAGGTGGCTTTTACTATTAACCACCTCACCGGAAGGGCTCGCCTGTGGGGAACTGCTGAATGGGAGCGCCAGACTCCAGCCTGCATCTCCTTCCAAGCCTTTTCTGCTGAACTTCGAAAGGTTTTTGGAGTGGCTTCCCAGGGTCCTGATTCTGCAGGAGATCTTCTGAATCTTCGCCAGGGGGGTCGGACTGTGGCAGACTACTCTATTGACTTTCGAACGCGGGCCCGCCATAGCAGTTGGAATGGTGCTGCCCAGTGTGATGCTTACCTCTTGGGCCTGGAGAGCTACATTAAGGATGAGCTGGTCTCTTATGAACTTCCCACAACACTGGATGAGCTCATTGAGCTAACAACGCGTTTGGATCGTCGTATCCAGGTCCGACAGGATGAGAGACAGCGAGAGTGGCGTAGCAGACGTCTTCCAGGCCAGCCTCAGCCCCCTTCAGCTCCCATGGCTGCATCACAGGGACATGATCCTGAGCCCATGCAGGTCGGTAGAACCAGCCTTACACCAGTGGAACGCCAGCGTCGCCGCCAGGGGAACCTTTGCCTGTATTGTGGTCAAGCTGGTCACTTTGTTGCCCGTTGTCCAGCAAAAAGCCCGGACCCACCAGTAGAGAGGGACGTACTGGTGAGTCAAACTACTGAACTGTTCCCTAGGAGGCGCCCCCTCTGCCAGACTCGTCTTCTGCTGGTGAGGGGGTCACACACCCTGGCTACCTTCATAGACTCTGGGGCTGATGTCTCCCTCATTGATGATAATCTGGCAAGGCAGTTGGACATCGACCGGGTTCCACTTTCTCAGCCAGTTCCTGCCAGTGCCCTGGACGGTCATCTCTTGGGGACTGTCACCCATCAGACCATTCCAGTACAGATGCTCATCTCTGGGAACCATCATGAGACTATTCGTTTTCATATCCTGAGTTCACCTCGTGTTCCTCTCATCCTTGGATATCCCTGGCTCCGTCGCCATAACCCACATGTTGATTGGACGACAGGGTCCATCCTGGGGTGAAGCTCTGCATGTCACAAAGTCTGCCTGAAGCAAGGCTCAGCCCCTCAAATCATGTCCAGAACTGTCTCTTCTCCTGACCTCACTGGGGTTCCACCTGAGTACCACGACTTCCAAGAGGTCTTCAGCAAGGCCAAGGCTACCTCCCTGCCTCCGCCTCGTCCGTATGACTGCGCCATCGACCTTCTTCCTGGCACCAGCCCCCCTCGTGGCCGTCTTTACTCTCTATCTGCTCCTGAAAGAGAGGCTATGGAGACCTACATTAATGACTCCTTGGCTGCTGGAATCATCCGCCCGTCCTCTTCACCTGCTGGCGCAGGATTCTTCTTTGTGGTGAAGAAGGACACCACCTTGAGGCCATGCATAGACTATCGGGGCCTTAATGACATTACAGTGAAGAACCGGTATCCTCTCCCTCTCATCTCGTCAGCTTTCGAGCTCCTGGAAGGTGCCACGTTCTTCACCAAGCTGGATCTCCGTAACGCCTACCACCTGGTCCGTATCCGTGAAGGGGATGAATGGAAGACGGCCTTCAACACACCCACTGGGCATTATGAATACCTGGTCATGCCTTTTGGTTTAACCAATGCCCCGGCAGTATTCCAAGCCCTGGTCAATGATGTACTTCGTGACATGCTCAACAAACATGTATTTGTCTACCTGGACGATATCCTCATCTATTCTCGCACCAAGGAGGACCATATCCACCACGTCCAGGCGGTCCTGCAACGGCTTCTGGAGAACTCCCTCTTTGTAAAGGCAGAAAAATGTGAGTTTCATGTTTCTTCTGTAGCCTTCCTGGGGTACATCATTGGCCAGGGAAGCATCGAGATGGACCCGGCCAAAGTCTCTGCCGTCACCGCCTGGCCCATCCCCGAGTCCCGGAAGCAGTTGCAGAGGTTCCTGGGCTTCGCCAACTTCTACAGACGCTTCATCCGAGGGTACAGCACGGTGGCAGCCCCTCTCACCGCGCTCACCTCCTCCAAGGTGCCCTTTTGCTGGACTACTGCTGCTGACGCTGCTTTCCAAGCCCTCAAGACTCGCTTCACCTCTGCCCCCATCCTCCGCATGCCAGACCCTGACAGACAGTATGTGGTGGAGGTCGACGCCTCGGACGTCGGGGTGGGGGCGATCCTCTCCCAGCGGTCGGTTGACGATCAAAAGCTCCACCCCTGCGCCTTCTTCTCTCGGCGGCTCTCCCCAGCTGAGATGAACTATGACATTGGTAACAGAGAGTTACTGGCGGTCAAACTGGCGTTGGAGGAGTGGCGTCATTGGCTGGAGGGGACCAAGCAGCCTTTTCTTGTCTGGACTGACCACAAGAACTTAGAGTACATCCGTTCGGCCCGGAGGTTGAACTCAAGGCAGGCTCGGTGGTCCTTGTTCCTCACTCGATTCAACTTCACTCTCTCCTACCGCCCAGGGACCCGTAACGTGAAGCCGGATGCCCTGTCCCGCCTGTTCCAGAAGGGGGAGGATGACGCGGCAGCCCCGGGTTCAGATACCATCCTTCAACCTGCCCACATGCTCGCTGCTTTGACCTGGGGAGTGGAGGAGAGAGTTAAGGCTGCCCTGGAGAACCAACCTGGGCCCAGTGCCTGTCCCCCCAACCGGCTCTTTGTCCCCGCTGCTCTGCGCTCGGAGGTTCTCCAGTGGGCCCATAGCACACACCTCACCTGCCATCCTGGGGTCCAACGTACGAAGGAGTTTCTGCAACGGAGGTACTGGTGGGCATCCCTGGACCAGGACACACGGGAGTTTGTCAATGCTTGCCCTGTCTGTAGCCAGCATAAGACATCACACCAAGCTCCTGCTGGTCTCCTAAGACCCCTCCCAGTGCCTCACCGCCCTTGGTCCCACATCTCCTTGGACTTTGTTTCAGGCCTTCCACTCTCTCTGGGCCATACCACCATCCTGACCATTGTGGACAGGTTCAGCAAGATGGCTCACTTTGTTCCCTTGACCAAGCTCCCCTCAGCTAAGGAGACTGCAGAACTAGTCCTTCAACACGTCTTTCGTCTCCATGGCCTTCCTGTCGATGTGGTGTCTGATCGAGGTCCTCAGTTCACATCTGTTTTTTGGAAGGAATTCTGCACACTCATCGGGGCTTCAGCCAGCCTGTCTTCCGGGTTTCATCCCCAGTCCAACGGCCAGACAGAGAAGAAGAACCAGCAGATGGAGGTAGCGCTTCGCTGCATCACCTCCAGCCATCCTTCGTCATGGTCGCAGCAGCTGTTATGGGTGGAATACGCCCATAACACCCTGATAAGCTCCTCCACCGGACTCTCTCCCTTCCAATGCGCTTATGGGTACCAGCCTCCTCTGTTTCCTGACCTAGAGAAAGATGTTTCCTGCCCCTCCGTCCAGGCCTTTGTACGTCACTGTCGCCGCACCTGGGCCCGGGCCTGTACCATTCTCCTGAGGTCTGTGAGCCGCTACACATCAACTGCCAATCGCCGACGCAGTAGGGCTCCCACCTATCAAGTCGGCCAAAGGGTTTGGTTGTCAACCCAGGATCTCCCTCTACGTGTCGAATCCAAGAAACTGGCGCCCAAGTTTATTGGGCCCTTTGAAGTCCAAAGTGTTGTCAACCCAGCAGCAGTCCGGCTCAAGCTACCGCGTTCCATGAAGGTCCATCCCACATTCCATGTGTCCAAGGTCAAGCCAGTCCGGGAGAGTCCCTTGGTCCCTGCCATTCCTCCTCCACCACCTCCTCGTTTGCTGGATGGGGACCCCATCTACACCGTGCGGCGTCTACTCCGTTCCCGGCGTCGTGGACGAGGTCTCCAATATTTGGTCGACTGGGAGGGGTACGGTCCAGAGGAGAGGCAGTGGGTTCCTGCCAGATTCATCCTTGATCCCCAACTCATTGCTGATTTCCATCGGCAACACCCGGACCAACCCACCAAGGCGTCTGTCTCCTCCAGGGACTCCCAACATGGTGTCCCCCCTGATCCTCTCCCCCCTGATCCTGTGCCCCCTTCTCCAGATGTGGACGGCTCCCTTTCTGTCTCAGGGGATTCCTCTTCTGACGAGGGTTCCCTCCTCCAGGCCCCCTCCTCCCGCCCGGCTGGACATGTGACGTGGTCCAGCTCTGAAGAGTTGTAGGGGTTCTCCCTTGTGCCCGGCTAGCTGTTTTTGTTTTGTTTTCTGTTTTTTTGTTTTTGTTTTTTTGGGACGTCAGGGGCCGTCCCTTGAGGGGGGGGGTTCTGTCACAGTACTTTTCCATTCAGCATGCCAGCCACTCCCACCTCATCAGCCACTCCACTCACCTGTGCTCACAGCTGCTCTTCATCTGCAATCAGCTCAGTATATATGCTCCTGCTCCACACCCATTCTTTGCCAGATTGTTCTTTGTCCCCATGCAAGACCTTCCAGCGTTTCTCTGCCTGATCACCCGTTGTCGACCGAGCCTGTCCCTGACCCGATCCAGCTTGGATTTCCCTGGTGTTCTGACCTGCCCGCTTCCGCTCTTGGTAATCCGCCTCCTGCCTTCTCGGTTCCGACCCCGTTTTTCCCTGACGTCCTGCCTCCCAGCAACCCGACCAGCCTTCAGTCCCCGACCTGCCTCGTCCGCCAGCTCCCCGGCAACCCGACCAGCCTTCTGCCCCCGACCACGTCTACAGCCTCTGCGTCTCTGGTGTCTGTCTGCCTGTTCCCTGGCCCTTGTTGGTTCGGGCCTGCTACTGATCCAACACCTACCCCCTCATTGCAATTTCTACTACGCTGTTTGTGCTGCATTTGGGTTCACACCACGCCCCGTTTCAGTGAGAGAAGGACGAGTGCAGTTATATTGGAGTGAGTTATTTAGAGTGTAATAGAAGTTATAATGCAGAGTCTGTTTTTATGAAATGTTCTATCACCTGGCATCCATCCATCCATCCATCCATCTTCTACTGCCGTATCCGGAGTCAGGTCTCGGGGGCAGCAGCCTCAGCAGAGACCCCCAGACTTCCCTGGACCCAGTCACCTCCTCCAGCTCCTCCAGTGGGACCCCAAGGCTTCCCAGTCCAACCCAGAGACCAAGACCCCGAGATGCTGGAACTCCTCCCCCTGAGGCAGGGCCTCCCCACCGACCCAGAGAGGGCAAACCACCTCATATCCAGCATTGATTTATCTGTTGGTGATTAATTATAATGTATCATTTATTTTATTTAAATTATATTTGAACTGAATTGGATTTGTTTGTAAAAGTGAGATTTATTTAATGTTGGTTAATGGTTTATGTTGAGACCTAGTGGAGAAGTGGGTATGGCCTACAGAAGGTTTGAGTACACAAGTTATTCAGATATGGAGAATCCCCATGGCAGGACTTCAGGAGATATATAATCAAAGTGTTAAAGCAGCAGAAATGAAACGTCAGTTGAGGTCAAGGTTACACAGGTCAGAGGTTGTGATGGCTTTTATTGTCAGAATATTGAATCATTGAAATATAATGTTTGAGCTCGTAACAAAGTTAGGATGATATAACATAATCACATAAAATAAATGATCTGGTTTCCTTCTGATTCATTGACGTCCTTCTGAAATCTCCACACAAACATCTGGCAAGCATCAAAACCATGAATTATTTTGAGGGAAACTTCTTTTGTCTTACTTATAATTCAATGATTTGAGTTCCCATCACAGGTGTTGTGAATCACTTTATCTTTTCCACATGATTTCCTTATTTAAGATCATGAAGCAGAAATAAAGTCTCTTGAAAAGTATTTTTCACCTCCAAAATGAAGATGTTATAGAAGTCTGAAGTGAGAGCAGACCAGTGTGTTGTTGATGTGTGGAACCTTCATGCTGAGATGTTCCAGCCGTGGATGATGAGAGCAGAAGCAGTGGTTGTGTTGCTGCTGCCTTCACTGAGCAGCTGCTCCAAGTCCTGCTTCTTCCACTGAGGATTCAGCTCCACCAGTGGCTTCTGGGACGTCTCTCCCAGTAACCACAGCAGCTTGTAGGGAGAAGCAGTCCGCCAGCCACCAGGCTGCACTGGGGTCAAAGGTCGTGACACACCCACACAGTGTTGGTGCGTCCAGCTTGCTGTTTGGCTCCACTGGTTGTAGTTCTGTCAGCCACCAGTAGATGGAGCTCTCCTCTTCACTCTCCTCATCCTCACCACCACCTGCAAAGATAAGAAGAGACAGCAGGAGTCAGGACTCACGGTCCTTGAACGCATCATCACAGAGACGTTGACTGTTGATGAAGATGATGGAGTGACTGGTGAGAAGAAGCAGACTCTCAGTCACATGTCAAGTGTGGAACATCAGAAGGTCATGTGACCATGGAGTGTTGGACTGATACTGAGGCCTGATGAAGATGAACTGATCAATAATTGAGTGCTGAACTGAGAGAAGAAGCAGTTTGGCAGCAGATGTTGGATGAATGAGGAGCAGCTGGACGTCACCATCCTCCTCTCACACTGTGACTGGGAACACTGGACCTCTGCTGTGGGATCAACTGGCTTTGGTGCTGGAACCATCATCCAATGGTTCCAAACCAGTACTAACCTCACACTCTCCAGTTGATGGTCACTGCTGTAGACAAGATCCATCAGTGGCTTCACTGATGACTCCTTCAGGGGTTTCATATTCAGGTCCAGCTCTCTGAGGTGGGAGGGGTTGGACTTCAGAGCTGAGAGCAGCCAATCACAGCTGAGCTCTGACAAACTGCAGTCAATCAACCTGAATAGAGAATAAATGATGGAGAGTTTATAATGATGGAGAGTTTTTCCAGGGTGTCATCACTCTGAAAATCAAAGTGAAATGTCGACTTCAGAATCTGACACTACAGAAAATGTCACCTTGAAATTAAATCCTCAGTCCAAAACTAATGTGTGTTGAAATGATGTTTGGTCACATGACCACTGATGACCTGTTTTTCCTTTTCCTTTTTCTTTTTTTTTTTTTTTTCTTTTTTTACTTCAAACATGAACAGAATGAAGTTTTCATATTCTGGATGTCATTTTGAGATGAATCAACCTTCAGTTCAATGTTTATTCAACATGTGTGATGAACTGTGTTTGGTGCTGAAACCATCATCCAATGGTTCCAAACCAGTACTGACCTCAGAGTTTACAGTTTACAGTCTGGACTCTGCAGAAAACCACTCAGCTCCTTCACTGATGAATCCTGCAGCTGGTTCCAACTCAGGTCCAGCTCTCTGAGGTGGGAGGGGTTGGACTTCAGAGCTGAGAGCAGCCAATCACAGCTGAGCTTTGACAACCTGCAATACTCCAACCTGAATAGAAAATAAATGATGGAGAGTTTATAATGATGGAGAGTTTTTCCAGGGTGTCATCACTCTGAAAATCAAAGTGAAATCAACTTCAGAATCTGACACTACAGAATAAAATGGGAGAGGGAGGGCGAGCGAACGAGTGCTGCACTGTGGAGTCCATTACTGGCTCTTGATGATGTTGCTGTCTGGGCCCCCTTGCACCAAAGTAGGATTGCGTCATCCAAGATGAGTCACTAAGCCTTCAGCGTTCAACCAATCCACAACATGTGTGTCCAGGCTTCATGGGTCGAACTAAAAGCCATCCAGGATGAGAAGACACGGATCCATCAAGCCAGGTGAAAGCTATCCTGGATCAGTGCGCAATGCTCGCGGCTTCCTTCCATAGACCCCCGTTATGGAGCTGGGATTGACGGATTGGCCATCTTTGACCTCCTCAGAAGACTTCATGAGGATTTGCGCCTGGGACGGGGATTCAGACTCTCTACCGTCCAGTGTCACAACAACAACCTCATGTTACTCTTTGATGTGTCTTCATGTTTCTATAATAATAATAATAATAATAATAATAATAAACTTTATTTATATAGCACTGCTCATACACAACATGTGCAACCCACAGTGCTTAACAAAATAAAACAAAACAAAACAAAGAAAGGTAATGATAATAATAAGAAGAACAACAATCATAATAATAACAATGAGAAAAAATAAAAAGCTCCACTGCCCCTCCCCCCACCCCATACGGACCCACCCCTCCCCACCAACGCACACAGACAAACGCCCACCCCCATATTCACACAGACATTAGATAAAACGGCTTGGCACTGAAGAATCTGATGAGGAAAGGCCACTATGGGGAGCCGTCCATACAAGGGGGCATCATGGCCTGCAGCGCCCCTATGGACAGACCAGGCGTAGCTCCCACCATGGCGGGCCCCCCATGAGGAAACACTGGCACTAAAAGTATAAAAGGGAGAATAATCATAATGAGAAATCTATTGGTGTCTGTACGTCCTGATTAAAATTTGTATTGGTTAAAAGATTGAAGGTAGAGAAAAGAAATCAAGGGTTTTTGCTATTGTTTGTGATGAGGTTGGAGAAATGGGTTATTCTTGCCTGTTTGACAGTTTTATTGTAAGATTTGAGTAGATGACGAAATGTTTCATAATGGACAGTGTTACGAGAGTTAACCACTAGATGGCAGCCAAGTTCCATGCAATATGCAGAGACATCTAGTGCGAGTTGATGACGTTGGCTTCCAGGTGTTTTACCTGATGAGCACTGTTCTAACCATAGATATATACAGAAGGCGAGATGTCTTATCCGCGCTGCTGGCCAATGGAATCGAACGTCCGCACTGGCGGCCATCTTGCCACAGTCACCTCGCTCCGCCCCTCTCACTCATAACTATGTATTCTTATTGTGCGTGTTCTTTTAAATAGCCCTAAATTGCTCTATTTTCAACCGAATTTCAAGCGGTTTGGTTTGTTACAAAGGTTATAAGCATAGTTATGTTACTGCATACTTATTAATGATTTATAACCATCGGCTTTCATGTGAAAATAGCAAAAACACGCACACACCCATATTTAATAAAAACATATATGCTAAACGCTAAACTAAACAAACAAGCACTAAATCGTAACATTAATCAAACAGCTCCAACAATATCTTACAGATGAAATGTGATCCTACAAGCTTTTGTTTGTGGACAGCGACGATTGCTGCATCCATAAGCGGCACAGAAGTTCGGCATTTTTTCAGTCACCGATTTCCTGTAGAAACCATAATGCATGATGCTGTAGCAAAGCAATCCAATTGTGAATCATTTGCGAATTAAGTTAAATGATATAGAAAAAAAGCTATTCTGTCTCTCCATATGTCAAATTGCTTGTTTTATTTACACCTACCAATCCTAATCCCTTTTATCACAACAAGAAAAAAGACGGCCTGTAATCTCAGGTTGTCACCGTTTGACTCTGAATCAAACAGGTGGGGGATGAGATATCAGCAGCTCTAGTTCATTGATCACCGTGTCTCTGCTGCATGAACTGATGAGACTGCGTTCATGCAGCAGCAACGTTATAGGAAACGCACCTCAGCGAATAACTACAACCGACACCACAAATATTGTATGTGAACAAAATACTAGTTTGTCCTGAAATAGCTGTTGGCTAAACTTAACTTAAGAAATGAAAATCTTAGTGGTCTCAGTCGTATAAACTTGTGCAGATAGGCTGCCATAGCACCATGTTTTTTCTAATAGAAAGCTGCACTCTCAACATGTTCAACCATCCAGAATTATTGCTACGTTATGAACGTTTGTAAGAAAGCAAACCGTGTGCAAAGCCGTCAAGTTTTCAGCGAGATCAGAGTGTTAATGTTTGTTCAGATCACTCACGTTCCCTCACATTCACTACATCAGACCGTGACTGCCTGACTGTGGAAAGATGGCGGCCAGTGTGGACGTTGGATTCTGCGCCGTGAGACATCTAGCCTTCTGTATATATCTATGGTTATAACTAGCGGCCATACAATAAAAGTAGCGTATCTACAAAGATTGCATGACTGTATAAAAGAAAGAACGAAACATGGTGTCAGAAGCGGAAACTTGCAATGGAGCTAAACTGCTAAGCTAATACCTGACGAACCATGGCTTTTTCGATTCCTGTACCAGACGCAATGGACATGAAGGGCGACGTATATAACAACTGGACATTCTTTAGAGCACAATGGGAAAACTATGAGATAACAACGGAACTGGACAAAAAAGAAGCAAAAGTAAGAGTAGCCACCCTGCTTACAGTAATGGGCAAAGAATGTCACATAATACAAAGACATCTTCACATGTCAGCGGAGGACAGAGACAATCCACAGAAGAATCTGGATGCACTACAAAAATACTTTGAACCTTCCAGAAATGTAATCTACGAGTGCTACGTATTTAACACTGCACAGCAGAGTCAACATGAGTCAACAGAGCAATATGTTGCAAACCTGAGAAAGCTAGCAGACAAATGTGAATTTGGTCCACTGCGAGATGAATTGATCCGTGACAGATTAGTGCTTGTGACTAAAAATGCAAGTACACAAGCACTCATGTTACGTGAATCAGAACTCACACTTGCCAAAGCAATAGACATGTTTAGAGTCAGCGAACTAGCACAAATTCAAAATAAGATAATAACTGGTGTGGAACAGAAGAATGTACACTTTGCACATGACAAACGCTCAGAGATGCACCCCTCATTTGCACCTCAGCATAATTACAAAGAGCATATGGGACATGCAAACAAAGATAAACGCCCAAATAATAACCTCTGTCGTTACTGTGGAGCAGTGCATGACAGAATGAAATGCCCTGCATTTGGCGTCATCTGCAAAGCCTGTGGAAAGAAAAAACACTTGCCACTGCAAGAGTGTGCAAACAAGCCCAGCGCAAGACACGGGTGAACTTTCTTGGAGAAGACAGAGTAGAGGAGGAAGAAGAAATGGAAGAGGTGTGGTTCCTATCAAACATAAACGCTATGGAACAGGGAAACGAGAAATGGCTTGTCAACCTCAAAGTCACACCGTACATGACTGAACCAGTATCATATGACCCTAGCCATACAATCACATGTCAATTGGACACAGGAGCCACAACCAACGCCATAAGCTTCAGAGATCTACAGCTCATCACACAAGATGGTAATCCAGACATACCAGCCAGCAAAGCCACCATTAAACTGTATGATGGGTCACAAGTGAAACTAGCTGGGTTGTGTCACCTCAAAGCTGACCATGATGGACAAACACACGACCTGAAGTTTCAAGTTATACACACGTCACAAATGCCTCTGCTTTCTGCAAAAACATGCAAAAGACTCAACTTGCTATTTCATACACCACACAGATATGTCATCTACAGCGGTCTCACGCAGCACAACAGGGACAGATATGCATTTCACAACCACCACAGAGGACATGTATATATATATATATATATATATATATATATATATATATATATACATATATATATATATATATATATATATATATATATATATATATATATATATATGTATATATATATATATATATATATATATATATATTCCCTGGTGGAAGATGACTGGGACAACAGTCAAACAGACAGCAGACTCGAGCACATAGTTGGTGACAGGAGGGAAGGGGCTTCAGAAATAGAACGGGCTCCAGTGTTGACTGATGTGCCAAGTGTCCCCCAATCTGGACATTTAGGCCTCAAGCAGACCAGAACCAGATCCAACATAAAACCTCCTGAGAGGTACCGCAAAGACTTTGTTGTTTAAACTTTCTGAAGAAGGAATGTCATCTCTTGTTTATTTCTGTGCCACTTTGTTCATGTGGACTGTTCATTTTTTTCTAATGTTTAGGAGAGTGAACTAGTCATTTCTGTTTAACCTGTAGCCAGCTATTGTTGTTGCTGGCCACGTAACTCTCATCCGGTCACTATTGTCCATTTTCAACTGCTTTCTTTCCATATGTTAAAGGAGATGTTACGAAAGTTAACCACTAGATGGCAGCCAAGTTCCATGCAATATGCAGAGACATCTGGTGCGAGTTGATGACGTTGGCTTCCGGGTGTTTTACCTGATGAGCACTGTTATAACTTGCGGCCATACAATAAAAGTAGCGTATCTACAAAGATTGCCTGACTGTATAAAAGAAAGAACGAAACAAGGACAGGAGTTGGGGAAAGAACACCTCACCCCATCAACAACCACAGAATCAACGAGGCAAACGTCCCTGTCACTGTCCCGCCACAAGGGGCGAAACGTCAATGAATGGTAGTTCATGGTTGATGACCCTGCAGCTGACCCGTGGGCACCGAAAGAAGTGCGACAGGCAGCAGTGCCAAGCAGGAAATGTCTCCTACCTGTACATTTACAGTAAGTCATAAAATAGCTATATTGCATTTATTTTTCAGTGTTTTAAGAGTCCTTTCATTAAAAAGCTAAATACCATGAAGACACATATTTTGTGGAAACACACCCACTCCCACATTCAGGTGGAGGTCCTCCACCCCCGCGAGATTTCCCGGTGTTGAAACTGTAGGAGGCGGCGACTCTCACTGGAAGTGTCGGGACTGTTCTTCGCTGTAGGGGAGCGCTCCTCGTGGAGCAACTCTACTTCCGGTGTATGGAATGCGTTATGCAGCGTTTTCTTGCTTTGCATCGCTCCTCTGATGAAGTGAATGTTTTTATGTCCTGCAGCGTGTTGTTTTTTTTGTTTTGTTTTTTTGCGTTTGCACCACGATCCTCTTTTTGTACCGTTGTAAACTTGTATTTGTGTTTGTGACTTTGCGTCGTTTCCGTGCTCAAATACGCGATTGTCCCGTATTTGGCAACTAAAAAAGCTGTCCCGTAATGAACTGAGACGTGACGCACTTGACTTTGTCTCCACTCCGCCGCTCCGGCAACCCCAGTATCCACGCTGAGAACTCTGTCCTCCGCAGTTCTTGGCATTTCGGCTCGCATTCCCAGAGGTGGGCAATGGGCATTCATTGCTGAATGTTTTAAAAAGCTTCTGGCGCGTGGTGGTGGGGTTTAAAGCGGGTGCACTGGGCTTGGACATTAGCGCAGCCGGAGGAAGAACCCTGGTTGCGGGTGCCCGTTCATCGGCAGGTGGTGCTGTGTTTGCGTGTTGGTTGTTCGTTCACCGCTTGGCTGTTAAAGCCTTGAAACTTTCTCTGCCTTTTGGACTCATACGGTGCAGCTGGAAGAAAAAAAAAAAAAAAATCATCATTCTGAAGGCGTAGCGGTGCGCCGCCTAATAAAAGCTCTAAAATTATTAATTAATACGTTTCTGTTGAATTTTATTTTATGTGCTACATAGATTTCCTTGTGCGCTGAGAATGTGCAAGTAGTGCTCGATTGCGCAAGCAAGCAGCTTAGAGGGAACATTGGTTATGATGCAATAAAGTAAATAGACTATGAGTCAGTAAAGTACCCGTTCTCTACTTGTTCTGTAAAATAGTGGTGTGTGTGTGTGTGTGTGTGTGTGTGTGTGTGTGTGTGTGTGTGTGTGTGTGTGCCAGATAAATATCAGCTGTTTCCCACATTGACTGATGTGCTTTTGAAACTTTGATCTTGTCTTCATGGTGTTGACTTTCTAAATGTCTGTGGTGAATACATGGAGATCTTGACAGAAGAGAAATCTACCAACAAGCAGAGACTTTATCTGGATTGTCTTGTTGCTTTATTGCTTCAATTCAACAGTTGATCATTGACTTGACATTGTTATGCAGTATAGACTGATGGTATATTTCATGACTTATTGATTGACTGTTGTCACATTGAGCCAACAAGCAGAATCAAAAGACAAAATTCTCTCACAATATTTACATGCATTCATCTGATTGTTGACAAACGGATCAACAGTCAGAAGGTTGATCAGATGGATGAGTTGTTGAAAGGTCAAAGGTCAGGGCGGAAAGGTCCAGAGTGGAAACAGACCTCAGCTGTGTTTCCACAGTAATAAAGTTGTCATGTGGACTAATGACACATTATTAATCTGCGGGATGAATGGGCTGCAGAGGAAGAGAAAGAACGTGGCACAAACATCCAGCAGGTGGACAACAGTCACCAGGAGCACCAACAGGAAGTGGCGTCCAGGCCCCGCCCACCCTGTGATTGACAGCCGGAGACACTGGGTAACAAACGTGAAGACAGAAGAAGAATCAAAGGTGAGAATTCAGCTCAGAGTCTCTCTGACGACTTCAGTCACACTTTCATCAACTCAGCTGAAGAACCTGAAGGAACATAAAGTCCAACATGTAGCGGCTGAGTGAAGGAGGTCTGGACTCTGTGGAGGAGCTCCATGGTTCCAGAGACGCTGTAGAAGGACAGAAGACCTGCTCTGTGGTCCAGGTACACTCGCACTCTGGAGGACCGAGGACCTGAGACACGAGTACTCATGTTGTTGTGACGAAACCAATATTCACCTGGGTAACAATATAAACTCCAGGATTTGTCATTTGCTGTGTCTCAATTCAGGTTCTGCACCCTTGAGGCCGAGTGTCCTCCGTCTGAAGGAAGCGTTCTTAGAGTTCCCAGCCTAGAAGGACGGACCAAACCCCGCCTCCCCGGTAACCACTCGGGACGGTCTAGCCTTCGGCGTATTTCCTCGTTTCGTCACCGCCGTTCCCTCTGGCTGGCCAACCCCGGAAGTGACGTTTCTATAGTATCACGTTAACCATTGGTTTGCCATCTAACGATGCCGTTGAATGTTCAAATAAATAAAATCCTACGTTAAAAACTGGATACTTTATGTGAAACGTCAATATTTAGATTTATATGTCGTGTCTTAACCAGTACATGCCGCTAATTTCAGCTGACTTCCCAGGATCCCACGATGCTTTGCAGCAGCACGCAAAGCATCATGGGATACCCAAGTACGCAAAGGATAGTAGCGGTGTATCCTTGGAATTGGCTAAAACGAGTGCGTATTTACGAGTGCGCATTTTGAGCGTCCTAAACACCCTCGGGAATTGGGACAAGCCTTCGCGCAGTGCGATGACGCAACTTCCTTTCAAAATGCGCACTTCAAGGATGCAGAACCTGAATTGAGACACAGCAATTAAATCCAAATCTACTTTCCTCTGACCTTCCTGCTCTGCCAATGTTCCTGTAGGCCACTGCTACACCAACCCCCTAAAATAAACCACAGAAGTCCCTCCCCCTTCTCCACTCAACCTCCCAGTAACATCGTCCAGTCAGACCTTCTCTACCCAGGACCTGCTTCTTGTCAGTGAATCTGTCTGGATGATCACAATAAGACTGAACTTCCTCCATGAATGTCACTTTTCTGTTCTCCTCAGATAATAACAGACGTTTGTGCACTGTGCAGAACTTGCTGTATTTCATCTCTCAGCTTGGTCCAGCTGCTGCCACGTCCTCAAAGTATCTCAGAGGACGGATCTCCAGGCTGGAGGAGTCTGGAGACGGACTGAGTGCTGGCAGTGAGGAGAACCTGTGGAGAAACTGGCTGTGGTCCAGTGTGTGTGAGATCTTCTCCAGCTCAGCGTCTCTCCTCTTCAGCTCCATCATCTCCTGCTCCAACTTCTTCTCAAGCTCTTTGACTCCACTCACTGCTGCCCCCTGTGTGGATCTGACCTGCTGCTGCACCTCAGAGCGTCTTTTCTCCAGCAGACGGATCATCTGGGTGAGGATCTTCTCGCTGTCCTTCACTGCTTTATCAGCAGAGCCGTTGATGGACTCCACCCCCTTCAGGTCTTCCTCTGTGTGCTGGATCTTCTGCTGGATCTTCTGCCTGGTCTCCTCCAACTCTCTCTGCCTCCCAGGCCTCTGTACTGCTGCTGACACTGTCTGATGACCTTTATGTTCATCCATACAGCATAAAGCACAGATGATCTTCTGATCAGTGCGGCAGAACATCTTCATCACCTCATCATGACGAGGGCAGATGTTCTCCTGGAGCTGCTGGCTGGGTTCCACCAGCTTGTGTCTCTGTAGGGGAGCAGCATCACGATGAGGCTGGAGGTGAGAGTCACAGTAGGAGGCCCGACAGACCAGACAGGACTTGAGGGCCTTCAGTTTCCTCCCAGTGCAGACATCACAGGCCACATCTCCAGCTCCAGCATAGCAGTGATCAGCAGGAGCATCTTGGAGTCCAGTCCCCCCCCCCCCCCCGTGCCAAAGAAACTTTGCACGTTAACTTTGCCGACACGTTAGCGTAGCGCGACAGCGACAGCGTGCTTCCCCCCCCCCCCGTCAACGTTAGCGCAATTTCCAACCAGCACTGCAGAGAGAAAGGCAATATCCAGGTGGAGTGAAAATACATCCCAGTGCCCACCATCACAGGCATATAGACGTAGATAAGATAAATTTACATAAAATACCAGAATGTTTGTCAATTTTTCATTAAAACATATTTTATTTATTTAGTTAGATAAAAATGTTTCCTCCCAGCACAATATGTATTTGTTAATTTAACTCACATTCCTGCCATCATCTTAACACAATTCAGTGTCACTTTTAAGTTGGAAAAGCATAATAATTAAATTACTTAAATGGCACATTTCAAGTAAAACTGTTGCTATTTAGTCTATTTGTGGTGGTATGTGAGTTATACTTCCCATAAAAAGACTTCCTTTTACATCAAGAATATTTAAATTTTTCATAGATGACTCCCAAAGAGACAGACATATTCTGTCAAGTTCTAACCTGAAGACCACTCTGTCTGGTCCAAAAAGAATTATATTGAATTGAGAGCAGCTGTTCTTATTTTCTCTTTTTTGAGAGAGATTTGCTCAGATTTTCAGTTGACCAGTTGATTTGATTTCTCTGATTAAAATTAAAACAAAGTCTGATATTTGGCAGCTTGTTTAATTCTTATACATAGGTATAAAATACATTTTTTATAATAACATTCACGAGTTTTCGTTGTAAAAGTCATCATTTTCACAAGTTGGACATCTAAAAGTATCGGTATCTGTATTGGTATCGGGATACTAGCCTTGGTATCACCTGGTATTGTATCGAAAGGAAAAATAGTGGTATCGCACATCCCTACTTCCACACACACACACACACACTATACTGTAAATGGCTGCAGTTTCCTTTACAAAAGTGCTACAGACGTCATTCAAACATCCATGTGTTTGTCTCATCAAGACCTATATTTTACATTTGACAGCCACTTAAAAAAAAATGCAGGTCAAAAATATGCATCATTTGCATACACAGGCATATGATGATTAGACCTCTTCTCCCTCTTTGTCAACACACAAATGCCTGCAGTTTCCTTTAGAAAAGTGCTACAGACGTCATTCAAATACCTACGTGTTTGTCTCATCAAGGCCAATATTTTACATTTGACAGCATCCTCCAAAAAAAAAAAATGGAGGTGAGAAATCTGCATCATTTGCATAGACTTCTTTCAGCAGATGTCGCCGGGCGTCGGCAGAGGACGGGGGTCAATTGCGGGCGTCGACAGGGGTCAGGCGTCATCGGGGGTCATCGGGCATCGCGTCGGCCACGGAGGCTCAGTCCCGCAAACGCTGCTTGCAGCTTTAATTTATTGTTTTGATTTAATTTAATTTATTAGTGTTAATGGCTGCTGAAAAAAGGGGATGAATAGTTCAAATTCGAGTTGAAAGTAAAATATACAAATGTTGGTAGTACTAGTAATCATTACTAAGTACAGTTATGCCCATCTGTTATCTTTGTTGGGCTTGAGTTTATGATAATTTTTTTTACCCTGTGCATCTTTTTTTTTGTTAGTAGGACTTGTCATTGCTCCAACACGAGTAAACATGTTGCGTCCCACTAGATGGCGCATTTGCCTTATTTACAAGCACCACGGTCATCGGAGCTGATCGCTGCCACTCTCAGCAGCGTGCGTCTACTAAGGTCTACTAAGATTCCACAATCTATTACACCTCGTGAGCAAAACAGGCTACAGGTAAAATTAAACATCTTCAGTTGAGCAACTCAGGCAATTTAAAGTGATTTAAAAACAAACAAACACTATAATACTAGGAAAAGAATCGTCTATATGTCAATAAATACAACAGATTGAGTATTCATAAAAAAAAAAAATGCTTACTTTAAATAAGAAAATCCAACAAACCAACAATTGCAACACTAAAAAGCAAACCAACAATTAAAATAATGCTTAATTGCCTTAGCTTCGTCCCACACTTATCAGCTTAGCTACTAAGAATAACACACATTATTCACCTGGACAGAAGGAGGTTCTGAGGAACGTGTTGGTCCTGGAGCTTCCTGGTCAGGATGTTCGGGAGATCCCTCGGGCTCAATGTCTGCAGCGCCAACATATTTTAGAATTGCTCCTGCAGAGACAAAGCTCACTCGATCATCAAGCAAAACAGATCAGAAGCACATTTTCCTATTTTATTATTACAGTGATGTTGCAGTAATATAGGGGAAAAAAAAAATGTTTTTAAATTAAACATTATGATTGCAGTGTCCCTTTAAAGCTTTTACCCAATTACAAAAGTGTCACTTTTAAGAGTTTTTGGCATTACTTTACACACTGTACTAGTTAAAGTAATAAAACTAAGATAAATGACCCACTACCACAATAGTCTAAAATAGTCAACACCATGCCAAATAAAGTATTTCCATAAAATATTTCTTTGAATTATAAAACAGTAGCACATTTCTAATGAAGGGCCTACAAAATACAAACTAAGCTTAGTAAATTCATCCTAAGTTAAGGCTAAAATAACATTAAGAGTCAAATATGTGAGAGACAACTTCCACTGAACAATAACAGGGGACTGACTACTACAACAACAACTACAACATGCCCTCACTCCCTCCCTCCCTGTTAGAATGTGAATAAACGGGTGTGGAGTCAATCAGTCAGTCCCATGGCAGGATAGGCCAACATGGCAGGATATGGTCAACTTTCATAAAACAAACAAAAACGCTGATTCATGACGAACAAATATTAGCCAGCCAGCTAACATTTATCCGACGCTAGCTAGCTGGCTAGCAGGACAAATAAACAAACTTGGGGGGGGGACAACAGCGTTTCACCTCCACCTCTCCAGCCCACATCACAAACAAATAACTTACCTTTCCCCTTTGCAAGTTTTTCTTGATCAGTTTTCTTTTCCTTCCGTTTTTCCGCACCGCTGGGATAAGTCCATTTTGATGCCATTATGGTGTCTGTTTTTAATCCTCTCACTAACGGGAACGAATGGTAGCTATCAATCATTCACATCATACCTGTCGGCGTCGCCGGCCCGCTACGTCACAACCTGCGTGACAGTGCGGCAAGCCCCCAGAGTCCAAGATGGCGTCCCATTCCTTTCTATGAAGTTGCTCACCCAGCGCATGGCTCCCAAAAACCTTTTGACTTCCGCATTGATGGGATAATAGAGCATGCGCAGTTGTGTCAGTGTGGAGATCGTCACTGACAGACGTGCGCGCTCATGAACCGTACAAAATTCAACATGGAAATCAATGTATTTTTTACGGAACAACTGACGATTGTTGTTTCAAAATTTTATCAATAATAATGATTATTATTATTATTATTATCATTATTATTATTATTATTATTATTATTATTATTATTATTATTATTATATTAATAAAATAGTATTATTATAATAATATACGATTATTTGTGTATTAAACAAGTGAGCAATGTGCCACTGAATAATAAATGATAATTCTTTGAAGCAACTCTCTATGGACCATAACAGCACTGCCACACATATTTTTTTAATTAATAACCTCTTTGGAAAGCAGACAAAGTAATAAAATGATTGGTCTATTTATTTCATCAGAACTAAAAAAATTAAAAATAAAAACTCAACGATCTTGAAAGTTCCTCCCTTTCTCTTGCACCTGTCGATGTGTGTAGCTAACACAAATTTGCAAATATTTTGTCGTCCTCATGGAATTAAACAGCACACCATGTTAATTTATCAGTGAGTGCTCTCTCTTTTCATGCAATTCATCACTCTTAACATGTAATGCTGAATCATGAAAGCTATGGAGCAAAAAATAATAATTACATAAACGACGAGTGAAATAAAATGTGTCATTCATTCAATAAAGATTTCATTCATTCATTCATTCATCTTCTATACCCGCTTATTCCTATTCAGGGTCACGGGGGTCTGCTGGAGCTTAACCCAGCTGTCTTAGGGCGAAGGCAGGGTGACACCCTGGACAAGCCACCAGTTCATCACAGGGCCACATAGAGACAAACAACCATTCACACTCACATGCACACCTACGGACAATTTAGAACGTTCAATTGACCTCACATGCATATTTTTGGAGTGTGGGAGGAAGCCGAAGAACCCGGAGAGAACCCACGCAGACACAGGGAGAACATGCAAACTCCACACAGAAAGGTCCCAGGTCCGGGCCCCGGAATCGAACCCACGACCTTCTTGCTGTGAGGCGGCAGCGCTTTTATTTCATTTAACAAAGCATACCATTATTTCATCATGCATTTAATTGTTTTGTGGTCCTGTGTTTTAGTGCTTCATAATTGTATTCTGTTGTCAAATTTGCCCATCAAAGTCAGATTAGTAATCCTGTACATCAGTTTAAGGAAAACCAATTCTAGGTAATGGATTGCAGATCTGGTAGTGACCTGTTACAATGGAAAGAAATGTATACATAATAAGTACGTCTGTGTGTCCGATATTTTAGCTAACACTAAACTTTCTGCACAACTGTCTGCATTGTGTTTAAGTTTAAATTAGTTAAATATGTTTGCATACCCAATTTTAAGTAAAATTACACAAAAAAAAATATTGTACATTTATTTTTGGAATGTTTTGCTTTTTACAGCTTTCCTTTTGGGGACAGAAAAAGGTTGCACAAATGGGTGGAAAATGTGAGAAGAAAAAACTGGACACCCAATGACAACTCCAGGCTGTGTGCTCTTCACTTTGAGGAGAAATCTTTCATTTTGCGTGGTGAGAGAAAGTGCCTAACTTCAACAGCTGTCCCAACCATTTTTAGTTTCTTCAAATCAGGTAAGAGCATGTCTACCAAACAAAAGGTAAGTGAGTCACACACACACCCACACACACACATGATTTTGATCAAATCTTTGACCACACATATTCTAAAAAATGTAAAGAGGTGTCAGAGATCTTGGAAGAAGACCGTTTTCTCGTGATTCAGGAACCATGTGACAGCCATACTGTGTCTGATGTAGATGTAGAGGTCACAAATGATGTACAGATCACCAATGATGAAGAGGTCACGAATGATGAAGAGGTCAGAGCAACAATGAAGGGATTTTACATTGACTGTTCAGTTAACATGTTCAATGTTAAAATATTCACATGAAAGAAACTTGAAAATCATTACGGCAGACGTAAAAAAAAATTTGTAACAAAGTGTTGAAAGTTATCTTGAAATCATTTATGAGGATACTCATTATAATATTGATGAAGTGTTATTTCATGTTTTGTTGGCTGTTTCAAGGGTTTATTTAGTTTGTTGTGACACAATCTAAGGTTCAATTTGTAAAGAAATAAAAGTTCTTGTGAAAAAAGATAGTGGTCAAAGTGATATTAGTGTTATTTGTGTTTGTGTTTTTTGTAGTCGTGTCTGGATTTGTCCTGTTCGTTTCTGGTCTGTGTTTATGTTCCCACTCTTGGCCTGCACCTCGTCGTGGTGAGTGGGCTTTTAACTAAGACAGGCCAATTATATATATTGTGTGAAGCCAGCAAAATAGTCATTATGAGAATTATAACTGAAGCACACTAAATAATACACCATCAGTCACATTTTGCTTTTCTGTTATTAATCTAATGTGTGTTATGTCAAGCCTCCACAGTGGCGTGCTGCAGTCAGGATGAGACAAACAAGGTGAATGGATGGACGGATTGATGAGCCCAGCGAGCCTCCACCATCCACAGACAAGCCAGTCCCATTTTCCACCCAGAGAGATGTCTCTTCCATCTATCTTTGCCTGCCAGGGAAATGCAACCAAACATAGTAATTACAGATGGTGTTGTCTCTGTTAAAGTGACACATGAAAAAAAAAATAATAATAAAATATATATATATATATATATATATATATATATATATATATATATATATATATATATATATATATATATACATATATATTTATATATATATATATATATATATATATATATACATATATATATATACTTATATATATATATGTATACGTATATATATATATATATATATATATATATATATATATATATATATATATATATATATATATATATATATATATATATATATATATATATATATATATATATATATATATATATATATATATATATATATATATATAAAGGTTTTGTGATTCATGTTCATGACAATAACAATCGAACAGATTTTCTTCATTCTTCCAATGAGTTTCGCAAACAAACATGGAATTTTCCCTGGATCATACTAATACGTTTGTAGATTATATAAAGAAAATTATAAAACACATTTTTTGCGGTTTTATATTAAAGCAGATAGTCAAACGTAAATGTAGCGTGGTAATGTTGCGAAGACACATTTATTTTTGTTTTTCTTTGTTTCTTTAGAAGCTTTTATTTTGGTTTTCTGTGGAAGCACAACAGACAACACACACGTTAACGTCCGCTACGACGGTTCGCTCCACATAGGTCTCATGAGCCACTTGAGAGACCTCTCTAGCGTTATTCCCCGGGGCGAACACGACCTCCACTGGTAGAAGTGGGTAACTGCACCCTGCTCACTGATCACTCTCACACACGCCACAAACCACAACAAAAGCAGGAACAGTGCTTTGCCACAATTATGCTACATAAACACGTCCTGGTCCCCTCTGGATCCTCTTTTCCGGTCCTCGCGATCACTCTCTTGGCTGCGGTGGGCATGGTTCTGCCCGCGGTGTCTTCCTTTGTCAGGGCATTCTCTGGCCCAGTGACCCATGCGGCCGCAGATGTGGCACGCCCCCTTTTCGCCTGTGTCTCCGTCGTTGTTCCTGTAGGGCCGTCTCGCCGTGTCACTGAGGTGCTTCATCATGGTGAGGGAGGCACGCTTTATCTTCTTGTCCTCTGCATCGCTGGCCTCCTGCAGAAGCCTCTCAGTGTGCACTGCATGACGTCGGACCTCTGTCAGCCGGGCATCTTCAATCCCCACGCAGCAGCTTCTGTTAACTGCTTTGGCGATCTGGGGGAGCAGCCCTTGTCTGAAAGCAGTGATGAGGCTGGCCATTTGGTTGACGGCAGTCCTGATGAACGTGGCGACGCTGCGGCGTCGGTGCTGGAGTGCGCAGGGTTGTACAGTGGTAGCGTTGGATGAGGGCAGGCGGGAGGAGGGAAGACAGGCATGTCCAGGAGAGGGTTCCTCGGGCCTGTAAGAGAAGGATACAGACGATTTGGTGCATTTGAATGCTCGTGTGTGAGTGGCTCCTTTTCTCCCTCCTCTGGGGAGTGTGTGTGAGTGTGTGCACCCTCTGCCGTTATCTCTGTCACCCCTGTGCTCCAGCGCCCAGCGCTGTTCACACATTTCTTTACTTGTTTCCTGTCCCTGACCTCTGCTTCAGGTTTCCAGAATGAAAAACACCTTTCATGATCTTTGATGATTTGAATCTCCCACCTGTTTGGGTTTTTCTTTTTTGTAACCTTTCCCTCGGCTATATTCAGTTTATCCTGAAGGTTTCTCAATTCCTCCATACTCAGTGATCCCCCCTCTGGGAAACCATACTTTTCAACCCAAACATCCAACATATCAAGACAATCTGGACCGTATTTTTTCCGCATGTCGTCCACAATTTCTCCCCCCTGAGGAACTGCAGCAGCCACTTTGCTCTGGTTCTTCCCCATCCCTGTCTAGACTTATTACTTGTAGCTGCACAGGCGTCCCTGTGCCCCCTTTTTTTACTCAGGCGCAAAAAGGTAGAGAAAAAATTCACCCCTTCGGTACTTAGTCACCAAAGGTTTTGCCCGCTCAGCCCTCACCAACCTTCTTGGATATCTGGTGAGCGGGACTGGCCCGCGATATGACCTTGACTGGCGCGATATTATGATTTAGCGTACGTTACGCTCAACGTCATTCCGTGCGGCAGGTAAAAAAAAAAGGTGGTGTTGTCCCGGGTGTCCCAATTCCATCGCAAGCCGATCGGAGCCGATTATCACCTGGGTCGTTTGTCGGGTTGGTTGACCCGTTTTGTCGTGCAACAGCTGCAACTGCAAACTGCAGGCTTCAATTTACCAACGCCTTACACATGTGATGGCATGGAGACTGTGCATTGTAGCAACATCAGTCCCCTCAGAGAGAATCTTCTCCAAAACAGGGCAGATATTTACAGAGAGAAGAAACAGGATCAGCCGCACAAAGATGAGGCTCTTGGTTTTTCTCATTGTCAATCTTCACTAAAGGACAAAACTGTTATCTGAATGCAGATTTTTTTTTCTTTTTGTTTTACACATTTTAATTTATATTTTGTTATGTGAGTTTCTGTAAGCGTATGTTGTTTGACTTTACATTTGTGTAGTAGTAAAAAACTAAACGTTTAAAATTGGTAATAGTTATTTAGATAGAGGCACCTAGACCCACCTGTGGGTCATAACACCCCCTCTCTTAAGAACTAAACCCTATTAACATACCTACAAACAAAACTAAACAAGAAAAACCTCAGTTCCCCTGAAATAAGAATTCCGCAGCTAGTCCACATGTACATGTGATAACGCATCTGCCAACACATTATCAACCCCCCTTCCTGTGGCAAATCTGGAGATTGAAGTCTTGCAGGAGCAGAGACCACAGCATGTACGGCTGGTTTGATTGCGCATCCTATCCAGGACCACGAGGGCATTATGGTCTGTAAAAACCTGACCCCAAATTAACATCAAGATGGGCATTGTCAGAAGGAGAGCCAAAGCTTCTTTCTTAACTTCCCAGAATGGACTCTGTGTGCGTGCTGCTTACTTGTGGCATGTCCCTCTACTTCTATGTCATGGTGCAAAACTGACGTACGGCGGGGGTGGTCAGAAAACAATAGTGGGTGGCTCTCAATTAATTTAACAATATCATGACGGGCTGATGCAGGCAAATGGGACAAAAACGAGCTTAAGTTATTCATAATTTCAGAGTTTCCCAGGCGCGCCGAATGAACATCGATTTTTTTTTTTTTTTTTTTTTTTTCATGAGCCCTCCCTCCGCCAATGGGCATGGAGGGGGCGGAGGCTCAGGCAACACATTTTTCCTAGCGACGTAACGCCCGGTTCACACTGGACGCGGAAGCGCCACAAAGCGCCGCAAAGTGCCGAGCGCTTCCATTCGGCGCCCATGTTAAGCAATGTAGTAGTTCACACCAGACGCGAACAGGCGCGCGGCTCCCCTCGCGGATCGCGCCATGCATTTAACGTCAGTTCACTGGACGTGGAAGCGAAGCGCCGCCGAGCGCTTCCATTCGGCGCCCACGTTAATCAATGTGGTGGTTGCGCGGCTCGCGGCATGCATTTGTTGTTTCGGCGTCTGCTCTATTTCGTGCGCGAGCCGCGAGCGGTCCTCGTCAATAGTACAGGAAGTCGCTCAATAAAAACGAGAAAATCCGGTGAATTTTCAAAATAAACTAATTTCAAAATAAAAACCCAATGACAAATTCGATCATATATCATATTTGTATGTTATATTTGTCAGTACATTGTATCAGAGTGCGAGAGAGATTAAACACACACACACACACACACACAGAGGAAGACTTGATCAAAATACGTCTGTTTGATCCTAGAGATGCCGGTCAATGATCATTATGAAAGAGGTCTTGTCTTGAGATGGACACCTGAGTGCGTGTTTCTATTTATTTACACACACACGCACAAAAGTGAGCTATGGAGCGGGCTGGCTACGGGGCGAGGGGGGGCGATGGCGAATGATTTTTTTTTATTTTATTTTTTTTAAAGAAAAAAAAAAGAAGTGAAAAAGTGGGAGTGAAAAAAAGAGTGCAGCTGAGCAGAAGCGCTTGTCGACCGTCGCGGAGCTGTTCGCGTCTGGTGTGAACCAGTTGGAGCCTCGCTCGCGAAATTCGTTGGCGCGGCGCTTCCGCTTCCATTGAAATGAATGGCACGAGCCGCGCGCCTGTTCGCGTCTGGTCTGAACCACTACATTCAGTGCGTTTACATGGCACTAGAGAAAATCGAACTATTGCCTTAGTCTGATTATGATCGGAGAACTCACGTGCATGTAAACACCTTACTCCGATTATGATTGGAGTTTGAGAACTCCGATTGGAATCGGAGAACTCCGATTGAGACACCCAGATAATGCGATTGGAATTCGAATTTCTCTGCCATGTATACGCCTTAATCGGACTATTAACTGGACAATGCGAGTGCGCATGCGCCACGCCTCGCTCTCGTGACTCATGACCGCACAACTACGTCGTCTAACAAAACAGACGGCGCGAAACAACCTGGCAAACGCGAATAAGAATGTTGACATTTGGAGAGAGGATGAGACCGGGGCGATGCTTTCTCTTCTAAAAGAGATGGACATATTAAAATAACGCGCAACGGAGACCTTTTTAAAAAGGGTAGCGCAGCAAATGCAGGGCTCCGGCTTTGCGCACCCCTGAACAAATACGTATTCCTTCGTATTTATATTTCTACCTTTTCGTTCACATTTTTTGTAAGTTAGAAGAATTTTAACTTTGTAAATATAAGCACAGCAAAGACATGTTTTCCTGATTTGTTTTTATTTTGGTAATTTCGCTGTTATTCTGCTGGAAACGGCGTGCAGCGGCACCAGCTTCCTCCACGGTCGGTACTTTAATGAGCGTGTGTATAACTGAAGACACCGTTCCTTTGCAAAACCTGTACACAAACTCTCCCACCAGTCTGCTCCGAACCCGAATCCAACAAGAACGAGAGTTTGGGGTCCGTAGCGACGGCACAAAGCGTAGCATCGAAGTGTTGTTGTAGCCCTCCAACAGTAAACAACGTTCTTGTCTGCCTTTTAAAATAACCAGGAGCACAAGAAATAGGGTACACCTTATCTGCAAAGCAAGTAACACGTACATTATGAACTATCGTTCCATATCATAATAGATTTAATATGTCAACCGAAAGCAGCTGACCGGCTGAAAAGACTCACTCCACCCCCTAGTGTTGGGAGGACGACCCGTCAGTAATTTGAATTTCTCAGCTGCATGTATACGGGGACCAAGGTGAGAACTCCGATTGGACGAGAAAACCGAATGATTGCTTAGTCCGATTAAGCTCTGCATGTAAACGCACTGATTGATTAACATGGGCGCTGAATGGAAGCGCTTGGCGATTCACAGCGCTTCGCTTCGCAGCGCTTCACTTCGCGGCGCGGCGCGGCGCTTCCGCGTCCTGTGTGAACCGGGCGTAACTTTTCAACATTTTGACGTGGCAGACGCGGGATGATCGTTTTCTATCAGGAGTGTGCACTACATAATCTGTATCGGAAAGTTTGCGCTCCACGACATACGGACCAGAAAAACCAGCCTGCAAACCGGAACCGGGTAACGGCAACAATACCAACACACAACGCCTGTCTCAAAAACTCGAGCCACAGCTTTCTTGTCAAACTGCCGCTTCATTTTAGACTGGCTGGCGACAAGAGTTTGGTGAGCAGTTTCACAAGCACGATGCAAGCGTTCACAGAAAAAAAATTACGTAATCTAACACATTATTCTCTACTCGCTTAACATCGGAAAGCCACTTACCCCTTAACAGACGCAAGGGTCCTCTCACCGAACACTAAATCAGCTGGGCTGAACCTGAGGGACTCCCACACATACAATCGACGACTGAAGATACACTTTATGCTGCGGAACCATCACTGTGCTCATTTTAACCCCCCCCCCCCCACACACACACACACACACACTAAAATATACGAATTGCAGTAGGTTGGTTTTGTTGCTCTTGGTTGTCCGTTAGTTTTTTGAGAGTTAGTAGTAGATAGATCCCTAGATAGTAAGTTTGATAGATGGATAGAAATAGGTAAGTTAGTTAAAGTTACACACACGCACATATATATATATACATATATATATTAATCTCTTTCAATGAACTCCAAAACATACATGGTCAAAATCCATATTATTATTATGTTGTTGTTTTTTTTAAATGCTCATACAAAACAAGAAAAAAGTGTCACATCCACTTGTAGTGCATTATTTTTGCCAGCAAGCTTCTCTTGTTACGACTGACCACATTGACCCATATTTTCCATATACTCACCTGAATCAGGTACCCTGCAAGGGCAACGACCTTCCCCGAGGTGATCGGTGGAGTGACGTGCAACCAGCACGTGACCTCTACGACGAGCTTCCACCCACGGAAGTGCCATAGGAGGACACGGATTAAATAGTATGGCTTGTCCACCAGAAGGCTGTATTATGGTGTACATAATATAAAACTTCTGCCCAGTTCTGCTTGTATTGCAATGGTTGGTGTTCCTGAAGTTTCATTTTTCGTCCCTTTTTATTTTTTACATCCATGTTTGTGATGAAATAGTATTGTGAATCGCTAGCTCGCATTGCATGCTGGGAACAAGCGTCACTCAAGGAAGTTTTCGCTTCGCTGACACGGTCCTGAAGGGAAGTGGGTTTTAGTGCACTGGAACGGGATGATGTGTTTAATCAAGCAGTACAAACCTGATTAATTGTCTTAATACTTCACTTCGAATGGCCATATTGTTTAGGATTAGAATTAGATGACAACTTCTTCACAATATTTGCAACTATTCAATTTGACCAGCAGGTGTCAGTAGAAGACGAAATTTCATGTTGAGTATTTCCTAATGGATGTGCTCTCTTTACGTTGGGTTTTTCTCATAATTATTTGAAGTGTAGGCCTGTAGTTGATGAGGAATCACGGTGTGCTAACGCTACTCAAACAGCTTCAATGAAAAAAGGGAGTGTGATTTGGGTTTGTGGTACATTATGACAATCTTGGACTTGCAAGACTGAGGCGACGGTTCAATTCCCATCAACGTGTATTATATATGTGTTATTTAGCTCATCTATTCTACATTTTAAATAGATCACATTTGACATCTGACCCACTGAACACTTACTATTGAACATATTTTTAAACTATGGGCTATTTAGTCTTGTTTTAGGATATAATATAATTCATTGCACAAACTGTCAGGCTAAGTATAGAGCTATAGTCTACTACAATCAGTCGTGCCAAAAAAGAGACATTGTCTTTATTTTTCATTTTTATTTTATTGTGTCAGCATTGAACCATACAAGCATGTAGTGTTGTCCAACAAGAATGCATGGCGAATCAAATCCCAAACAACCTATGAAACAATGAACACGTTTCTATTGCACTTCATTTTATTGAGCACTAGATGACCTCCTCGAGCACTGTGTCATTGAAGCCTCGAGTAATGAACCATTTTTTGAAACAAGTGTCGAAGCTTCAACAAAGCCTCCATCGGCCATCACTACCTACGGCTGCGTGCTCTAACACCATTTCAGAAGTGACTAACTGCAGACTTGGGAGCGGAGGAGGGATGACAGTCAGGCTGGCTCGACTGCTCCTCCTTCTCAGCCATGGCGCGTCCAATCAGCAGCCGACATCCAGGACCGCACCTGCAAGGCGTCATCCACTCTCTCTCTCTCTCTCTCTCTCTCTCTCTCTCTCTCTCACACACACACACACACAAAATAAATTGTGTTCAATCATGTTAAACTTGGTTGGGGCACAGCCATGGCTCTTTATATTTTATTTTTATTTTATTTTGTATTTTATTTTGAAGTTAGCGCTTTGCATTCTGGGCGATCCTCAGTACAGAGGAAGCCCATGAAGCAGGTGAGACGGTCTCCTCCCTGCTGAGACAGAAATTAATGCAATAAGTTGAGCTATGCTTCATGTAACTGTGTTTCAGTGTTTAAATGTGTGCTGGTGTCTTTCATTTAATTTTTTTTATTTTTTTTTATTTTTTATTTTTAGCAAAGTTCGTTTTTTTTTTTATTGCTATTAAAAACGATTAGCATGCTAGCATGTCTATTAGCAGCACACAGCTCTCATACGGAGCACGTTGTCTCTGCAGGAGGTGACCAAGTTTCACGGAGCAAGTTATGGTTGTGTCCCATTCTGTTTCAGGTATGTGTGTGTAACTGGAAGAATGTTACAGTGTATAAAAATGGAGCTTTAGGGAGCAAATTATTGAAATTGCGAATGTCATTTTTTTGTATTTTGTAGAAAAATGTATTTTATTTTTAATATTATTTGTATTGTAGAAACAACAACTACACGATCACTACTTCAGTACAGAGGAAGCCCATGAAGCAGGAGGTGACCAAGTTTCACGGAGCAAGTTATGGTTGTGTCCCATTCTGTTTCAGAGAATAAACTGCTGCTCCACACCTGACTTCTGCAAGTCTTCATTATACAGCAAGCAGGACAGAATAGGAGAGGTCACATTGGTGCCGTGACTCGAGACTCTTTTGTTGTGCTACCAATGCTGCAGAGCGACCCGGGGACTGTTCTGCTGCTGCTGTTCATCTGCGGTCACTGAAGTCGGTCAGATGTGTTGCTTTTGTGCAGTGTTAGACATCAGATAGAGGGTTTATGTACTTTTATTTGATTTTTTTTTTTTTTTTTTTTTTTCAGTTTCCAGTCTAGGCCTTTTATGGTTTCATCCTTTTGTTTTGTGGTATTGTGTTTTGTTAACTTTTTGGAAAGATGAGTAATGGTCAGCCAGCGGGTGGCACAGGACATTATCTCTCACCTCAGTGCATCTGTCACTACCCCTTTACTCAGTGCTGCCCCTTCACCTGCCCATGCTGATATGCTAGCCAGTTCCCCTTTACATAGTGCTACCCCTCGACCTAGCCATGCAAATGTGTCTGCCACAAATGCTTTTGACGTGTCCCATTTGCAATATGTCCCTCATCGAAAGCTGAAGGAGCCCCCCTGCTTCAGAGGAGACAACCCAGACTCTGTTTCCGTCCAGGAGTGGGAGGAGGTCATGAGGAGTTTCATTAAGAGGGGGAATCTGCAACCTGAGGAACAAGCGGAGGAGATCCTTGTTCATCTTGGTGGCAAAGCAAAGGATGTTGTCAGGTTTGGGACCAGGAACAGTGGTATTAACATCACCTGTAACCCCGATGCCATTTATGGTCTCATGCGGAAGCACTTTGATTCTGTTCCGTGTTCACCACTCCCATTAGCAGACTTTTACACCACTCTTCCTGGGAAGGGTGAGGATGCTGTCACTGGACAGCCCCAGCACTGAGGTGACTCGAATGTTCATAAAGAACTGCCCTTCTACTGAGCTCGCCATGACCTTCAGGTCGAAGACGATAGACAAGTGGACTGCTCGTGAAGTCCAAGACATTCTGAACGAATATCATTCTGAAATGATGTCAGTGAACAGAACTTCCAGAGAAAGGGTGTCAGTGAATGCTCTTGCTGCTGTCTCGCCACCTGCACCACCTGCTGAAGAACAGAGCCCACTGCAGCCACAGGCCACTGACCCTGATGCCCTGAACCGCCTTATTAACATGCTGGAGAAGGTGCTCCTGCAAAGATCTTCCCCAGCTTCAAACAGTCCTGTTCATGGTCCGACTCGACGGCCTGGCCCAAGGCACCCCAGGATCGGTGGGTTGCACTTGGAGGAAATGTCTTCTTCTCCACCATGGACTTGACGTCTGGCTTCTACAATGTGCCACTCCATGAAGAGCACAAAAAATACACAGCTTTCTCTTCACCTTTTGGCCTCCACTAGTACAACAGAATGCCACAAGGTCTGTCCAACAGTCCTGCAACATTCATGCGAATGATGATGTCAATCTTCGGGGATGAAAACTTCACTAGTCTGCTCTGCTATCTTGATGACCTGATGGTCTTTGCCCCAACTGAACAGCAGGCGCTTGAGCGTCTAGAGATGGTGTTCTCCCGTCTGAAAAGTCACAAACTCAAACTGGCCCCCAAGAAGTGTCATCTCTTGCGGAGGTCAGTAAGGTTCCTGGGACATGTCATTTGTGGGGACGGGGTGATGAAGGACCCTGACAAGATGAAAGCCATCATGGATGTGGGAGAGGCTGACCTGATGGAGAGTGATGGTGTGACCCCTTCCTGGAGGAAGATTAATTCTTTCCTGGGCCTAATCTTCTACTATCAGCACTTCATAGCTGACTGCTCTGCTAAAGCAAAACCCTTGTACAGACTCCTCTCTGGAAGGCAGGTGCAGCATAAGGCCATGGGAGGCAGGAAGGTGAAAAAGCGATCATCTGCTCCACCAGCGCTTATGGCGAGCGACTGGACTGCTGCATGCAAAGAATCGTTCCAGACCCTGAAGAATGAATTAGCTTGCAATGTCACCTTATCCCACCCCAACTTCAGTGATCCCTTCGTTCTCGCTGTTGATGCGTCGTTTGATGGCATTGGCGCAGTCCTGTCTCAAGTGCCACCAGGTGAGACTGTTGCTCGACCTGTCGCTTTCGCCAGCAAGACACTGTCCCGATCACAAATTAACTATCCAGCGCACAGGTTGGAATTCCTGGCGTTAAAATGGGCCATTTGTGACAAGTTTGGTCATTGTCATTGCCCATTGTCCTACATCTTAACAAAGCCATGTTTGAACGCATGTGAACAAAGATGGGTTGCTAAGCTTGCCGCATTCGATTTCGATCTGAAGTATGTCCCTGGCGTTAAGAACGTTGTCGCTGATGCGCTAAGCCGCGAGCCATTCGTTCAGTCATGTATCAGTCAACGTCTGATGAAAGAGCCCTACGTTGCACTGCTGGACGAAGTTAATGGCGTCGTCAGGGGTACAGTGCAAGATGCCTTCCGGCTGACAACTGCCAAGTTATTCAAGAAAGGGAACCAAGACCATCCGATTCTGATGCTGAAGCCCTTATTTTATTTTGAAAGGTGACCCGCAGCTATTTTAGGTCGAGAAAAAAAAATGGCCGAAATGTTTGTTTGATGGAAAGCGGGTCAAGCCGGAGTGGTTGGTGAGCCAAAAATTCTGTTGACCTCACGTTGTCTGTGTTGCCTCGACCCAAAAACTCAAGAAGGAAAATAAACGAGTTAAATGGAACCCACGTCTCATCAATAGATGAATGATGTAGTGGTGCTGGTATGACGGACGGACATTGAAGACACCTGAGCGTCAAAGGTAAAGAGCGGCTACATGAATGAAAACTGTGGAACTACACAGTCAATCAACACAATCAACACATTGAACACACAAACACATCACATCCTTCCTTCATTTGGCAGCAGACAATAAAACAGCAGTTGGATCAAAGATGCAGTGGAGTCCGAAGAGACGCCAGTGAAGGATCTCTGATCCAGTGGAGCTCCAAGCTGAAGTGACTTTACACACAACTGAGCATCATGTTGAGTTGAAGCAGCAGATCAGAGCAACACTGTCAGTCACAACAGGACGTGTTGACACTCAGTGGCTGGAACACACTGGAGTGTGAAGCTGCACTGAGGACACTGTAGTGGAGACACTGAGGACCTGGGGCTTCATTTACAAAAACGTACATGGATTTCATCCTGAAACAAAAAAATCTGGATGTTCAAAATGTTGCGAATGCACAAACGCACACCCATTTCCTTTGAGCGTCCCAATCCTTGTGGAATTGATCGCACATGAGCACGAGCCCTGCTCCTCCCTCGGAACACCTCCACATACAAAGCGTTGTCCCCCCTTGTTGGAAATCCAACATGCTGGTGGACTTTTGGAAGGACAGTCTTGAGGTCAGCATGACTAAAATCTCCAGTGAGGATGGTAAAGCTTTTGGGTTTGCTGTCTGTTGATCACTGATGGCCTGGTACAGTTCATTGAGTGCAGCGTTCCTCTCACTGCTGTTGTTGGTGGGAGGGATGTAAACTGCAACTAGCAAAATGGCAGTAAACTGCCAGGGCAGATAGAATGGACGGCACTTTATGATCATCAACTGTGCCAGTGGTGAACAGTGTTTGCATACCACTGCAGTGTCCCGGCACCACGCACCACAGATGTAAACCAATGCTGCACCACCGCGGGACTTCCCTCCATTTACATGATGATGGTGATGATGATGATGATGATGATGATGATGATCAGACATTAACGAGTCTTGATTCACTTTCACTGTCTTTAGAATCTCACATGTCGACCACAACTTCTCTCTCTGCTCTCCTTCATCCAGTGAACTCTCAGAGCTTCAGTGTGCAGTGGTGTCTTCAGCTCTGCAGTCCAGCCCCTCCCACCTCACACTGCTGGACCTGAATGAGAACTTCCTGAGGGATCCTGGAGTGAAGCTGCTCTGTGCTGGACTGCAGAGTCCAAACTGCAGACTGGAAGTTCTCTGGTCAGTTCCTGCTTCCTACTGGTGGACAGTGTGTGTCAGCAGATGACAACTGGTGTGTAACGCTGCTCAGTGTGAAGACTTTGAAGCAGATATTAAAGACTCATCTAGACAAAGTGGATGTTGATATTTTCATGTCAACAATCTGCAGCCAGAAAAGACTTTGGATGGTGGAGGAAAGTGTGGAAAATGTCTCCAGTCACTTTGGAGCTCAATGGAAGTTGTTGATTGGTGATGAAGGTCACATGACTGAGCAGAAGATCGTGTGAAGAAATATTAGAGGCAGATTAATAGTGCAGCAGTATTTCTTCATCTTGTCCTTTGAATGTGTTTGACTTGTAACGAGACTCTGATGACTGAAAACAGCCACAAGCACACAAAGGACTCACTGATTATTTTCCATCTTCACTGCTGATTGGCTGCACACTGACTGACACACTGCTGTTGTTATTGTGTTGACAACCCACTGGCACAATGAGTCGTTTGAGGGAATGACTCAGTGATCCCAACAGCTGCACATCTGGATCATCAACAGGGAGAAATGACTCTGAATATGACATTTACACCATGGAAGAAATCAAATATTGATTCTTTATTCAGGCTGGAGAACTGCTGGTTGACAAAGCTCAGCTGTGATTGGCTGCTCTCAGCTCTGAAGTCCAACCCCTCCCACCTCAGAGAGCTGAACCTGAGTTGGAACCACCTTAAGGATTCATCAGTGAAGGAGCTGAGTGGGGTTTTCTGCAGAGTCCAGACTGTAAACTGGAGACTCTGAGGTCAGTTCACCCTCTTCACTCTACAACTTCTATCACTCTTGTTGTTGTCGTCATGATTTTCACTTGACTGCTGTTGGAAATTCAATTTGCAGACACTTTTTTTTATAATGAATGAAAGGGCGTGTTTTCATTGCCTCACCTCGCCTCGCCATGGTATGGTGTTTGGGTGTTTGCACTGGCCGCTACACAGTTGTAGGGGGCGCTGTTTTGGTACCTCAATCCCCCAGGGTCCGAGCAAGACGAAGCGAGTTTAGTGGTGACGTAGCGACGAGCAGGGCACTGGATTGGCTCCGTGTCCGCGTCGATGTTCCCGGTCAGAGCGGACATCCACGCCAACTCCTTTGACACAGAACTTCCGTGTCAGGTACATTTTACCGTGAATACAAGTAGCTACTATTGGTGTTGTACAAATACATTTATGTGTATACAGTTTTTGAAAACAGCTTTTTCAATACATGTTTACTTTCGTCTTTTGGGGAGAGGCAGGCGAACCGGGAATGCCCTCGACGTCGCGAGTGTGTTCAACCATATTCGCGAAAACGACAAACGGCAAATGGCGAAGCGCTTGGTAAAGAAAACAAATCGAGTTGCTCTTGCGTGAGGCGCGGTAAGCTAGGGAACCCCAGGAGTCTTGAGGAGAGAAGAAATACTGATTCGTCGAGAGGACGTGGCTCTTGGCCGCGAGGAAGCCTCAAACACCGCGGCATATAACAAAGTCGTCCTTGGCTCGCGAGGGCAGCTATTTCAAATAAGGAGGCGTGTTTACTGTCTGTTTTTCTGTTTGTTTGTTTTTAAATGAACGCTATTTCCCGTTGTATCCGTCTCGTGTTTACTTTTGGTGAAAATATGAAGGTTGAACTACACATTTGCTCGCATGGAAAACGAAACAATAAATTATAAATGTTGCTGCATAAATGATCAACTGTGACTTCAGTGAGGGAAAGTGTTCTTTCTTGAACAGAAAAGCAACCACAGACCGAGCAGCAGGTATGAAACAACTACTTTGTTGTTGTTCTACTTTGTCCATCGCTGCGCTGTTGTGTATCGCACAGAAGTGATGCTGGGGAAAACATTGTTTTCATACCACAGTCTCGTAATCACAGAGCCAATGAAAACGCAATCGTACCGAGGCGAACCGTGGTGAGGCGAGGCAATGAAAACACGCCCTAAACTGGGCTTGAAGGTACAGTGGGTAAAATCCTCCCATCTAGTGGTCAGATTGCAGACTGCTTTTGTTGCAGATTCTGAAGTCGACGTTTCACTTTGATGTTCAGAGTGATGACACCCTGGTAAAATTCCATCGTTATAAACTCTCCATCATTTCTTCTCTATTCAGGTTGGAGTACTGCTGGTTGTCAAAGCTCAGCTGTGATTGGCTGCTCTCAGCTCTGAAATCCAACCCCTCCCACCTCAGACACCTGGACCTGAGTCAGAACCAGCTGCAGAATTCATCAGTGAAGGTTCTGAGTGGTTTTCTGCAGAGTCCAGATTGTAAACTGGAGACTCTGAGGTCAGTTCACCCTCTTCACTCTACAACTTCTATCACTCTTGTTGTTGTCGTCATGATTTTCACTTGACTGTTGTTGGAAATTCAATTTGCAGTCACTGGTTTGTGTTTGAAATGAGTGGAACTGGGTTTGAAGCAGGGGTGTCCATTAGGTCAATCGTGTGGAGTCCTCGTCACTTCCAGCAGGTAGAATGGTTCAGGCAGGAACTCAGTGATCTTGGTCATAATGTACGATGTGCTGGATTTTGTTTTTATATGTGCTGGATTTTACAGTCAAAGGTAAATGAGACGAATCGGCTTCTGCACCGCTCAGATCAAATAAAGGAGACATAAAGCAGATTTCATTTTAAATCTGAAACTATAATAATTGTTAAAATCAATGTATACTTCAGATACCTGCATTCTGTATGAGAGCAGACAGGGACAGCAAAAAGAGTTTGGCTGTTGTTTTCTTTAAATACACGCCAAACTACCGTGCTTGTCACGTGAGCCTGCAATCCTGGCGTAAACTGACGGAGACGCCTCACTCACAAAATACGCTTCAAAGTCACCCTCTCTCCTTTGTTGAGTGTCAGATTCTAAAGTGGACATTTGACTTTGATTCTAAACTCTCCATCATTTCTTCTCTATTCAGGTTGTGGAGATGTAGTTTGTTATAGCTCAGCTGTGATTGGCTGCTCTCAGCTCTGAAGTCCAACCCCTCCCAACTCAGACACCTGGAGCTGAGTTGGAACTGCCTTCTGGATTCAACAGTGAAGGTGCTGAGTGGTTTTCTGCAGAGTCCAGACTGTAAACTGGAGGCTCTGAGGTCAGTTTACCCTCTTCACTCTACAACTGCTGCAGTTATTGTTGTCATGACTTTGAATTGAGTTTGTTGGAATTCACTTTGATTCCATTAGAAATGTGTAAAACTGGTTTTAAATTACACACACACACACACACACACACACACGTTTGCGGACATACGCACTCACGCACGCACACACACACACACGCGAGCGTGCGCACACCCAACTGTGAATGACACTCTCCATCATTTATTCCGTATTCAGGTTGGAGAGGTGCAGGTTGTCATAGATCAGCTGTGATTGGCTGCTCTCAGCTCTGAAGTCCAACCCCTCCCACCTCAGAGAGCTGGACCTGGCTGAGAACTATCTTCAGGATTCATCAGTTAAGGAGCTGAGTGGTTTTCTGCAGAGTCCAGACTGTAAACTGGAGACTCTGAGGTCAGTTCACCCTCTTCACTCTACAACTTCTATCACTCTTGTTGTTGTCGTCATGATTTGCACTTTACTGCTGTTGGAAATTCAATTTGCAGACACTGGTTTGTGATAGTAATGAATGAAACTGGGCTTGAAGGTACAGTGGGTAAAATCCTCCCATCTAGTGGTCAGATTGCAGATTGCAGATGCTGAAGTGATGACACCCAGGAAACTCCATCATTTATTCTCTGTTCAGGTTGTGGGGCTGCAATTTGTCAGAGCTCAGCTGTGATTGGCTGCTCTCAGCTCTGAAGTCCAACGACTCCCACCTCAGACACCTGGACCTGGGTCAGAACCCCCTGAAGGAGTCATCAGTGAAGGAGCCACTGATGGATCTTGTCTACAGCAGTGACCATCAACTGGAGAGTGAGAGGTTAGTACTGGTTTGGAACCATTGGATGATGGTTCCAGCACCAAAGCCAGTTGATCCCACAGCAGAGGTCCAGTGTTCCCAGTCACAGTGTGAGAGGAGGATGGTGACGTCCAGCTGCTCCTCATTCATCCAACATCTGCTGCCAAACTGCTTCTTCTCTCAGTTCACCACTCAATTATTGATCAGTTCATCTTCATCAGGCCTCAGTATCAGTCCAACACTCCATGGTCACATGACCTTCTGATGTTCCACACTTGACATGTGACTGAGAGTCTGCTTCTTCTCACCAGTCACTCCATCATCTTCATCAACAGTCAACGTCTCTGTGATGATGCGTTCAAGGACCGTGAGTCCTGACTCCTGCTGTCTCTTCTTATCTTTGCAGGTGGTGGTGAGGATGAGGAGAGTGAAGAGGAGAGCTCCATCTACTGGTGGCTGACAGAACTACAACCAGTGGAGCCAAACAGCAAGCTGCACGCACCAACACTGTGTGGGCGTGTCACGACCTTTGACCCCAGTGCAGCCTGGTGGCTGGCGGACTGCTTCTCCCTACAAGCTGCTGTGGTTACTGGGAGAGACGTCCCAGAAGCCACTGGTGGAGCTGAATCCTCAGTGGAAGAAGCAGGACTTGGAGCAGCTGCTCAGTGAAGGCAGCAGCAACACAACCACTGCTTCTGCTCTCATCATCCACGGCTGGAACATCTCAGCATGAAGGTTCCACACATCAACAACACACTGCTCTGCTCTCACTTCAGACTTCTATAACATCTTCATTTTGGAGGTGAAAAATACTTTTCAAGAGACTTTATTTCTGCTTCATGATCTTAAATGAGGAAATCATGTGGAAAAGATAAAGTGATTCACAACACCTGTGATGGGAACTCAAATCATTATTGAATCATAAGTAAGACAAAAGAAGTTTCCCTCAAAATAATTCATGGTTTTGATGCTTGCCAGATGTTTGTGTGGAGATTTCAGAAGGACGTCAATGAATCAGAAGGAAACCAGATCATTTATTTTATGTGATTATGTTATATCATCCAAACTTTATTACAAGCTCAAACATTATATTTCAATGATTCAATATTCTGACAATAAAAGCCATCACAACCTGTGTAACCTTGACCTCAACTGACGTTTCATTTCTGCTGCTTTAACACTTTGATTATATATCTCCTGAAGTCCTACCATGGGGATTCTCCATATCTGAATAACTTGTGTACTCAAACCTTCTGTAGGCCATACCCACTTCTCCACTAGGTCTCAACATAAACCACATGAATCAATGAAAATAAATCTCACTTTTACAAACAAATCCAATTCAGTTCAAATATAATTTAAATAAAATAAATGATACATTATAATTAATCACCAACAGATAAATCAATGCTGGATATGAGGTGGTTTGCCCTCTCTGGGTCGGTGGGGAGGCCCTGCCTCAGGGGGAGGAGTTCCAGCATCTCGGGGTCTTGTTTAGGACGCCTCCCTGGGGAGGTGTTCCAGGCATGTCCCACCAGGAGGAGACCCTGCTGGAGGGACCAGGTCTCTGGGCTGGACTGGGAAGCCTTGGGGTCCCACTGGAGGAGCTGGAGGAGGTGACTGGGTCCAGGGAAGTCTGGGGGTCTCTGCTGAGGCTGCTGCCCCCGAGACCTGACTCCAGATACGGCAGTAGAAGATGGATGGATGGATGGATGGATGGATGCCAGGTGATAGAACATTTCATAAAAACAGACTCTGCATTATAACTTCTATTACACTCTAAATAACTCACTCCAATATAACTGCACTCGTCCTTCTCTCACATTACATTGGATCACAATGACCAAACACAACAAAGACAATGATCCAACTGTACTGCCACGTCCAGACTCAGTGTAGGTCTGTAGGCCTCTTGGACCTTCATGTGAACCACTGCGTGTTGATTGGAGGTGAAACATGGCTGACTGCTGTCCTCCTACCTGGACAATGCAATCTCACTTTCAATCTCACAGCCACTAAAAAACCTGATTGTGATTGAGAGGTCCTCAGCAGCCAATCACTGTTGGGAGTCCAGCCTTCAAACACTCCTCCTGAATCCACAGTCACATCTGTGAGCATCTGGAACTTTGGCCCTGATCCTCCACACCACACACCTTGGGATGACAGCGCCACCTACCTGGATCCTTTCAGCAGCCAGTCCATGCTCTGACCCGTTTCCACTGTGGCCTGTTGGCTCATCTGGACCGGAGTCTGGATCATCAGTGTCCAGGTTCATGGAATCTGTCAGAGTGCCGCCGTCCTGTGATGTAATGATAGAGAATCACTCTATTTATACTGATGTGCAGAACCACTAGAGTGTCATTTCTTCACTGCTGTCAGCAACAAGCATTTGGTGTCACACTGGTGTACAACACTTATGGGCTAATTAATAAGAAATGACATATTTATGAATCACGCGCAATGCCCAGATTGTTGCTGCTTATCTGCTGATATGAGCCGTCAACTGTTGCAATATTGAACCACGGGCAGGAAATTACAATTAGTGTAGAGTGTATTATAATTTAAAAGTTTACTAACGGTAGTTCTTTAAAGAATTTAGCAGGGATGGAACAGGCTAACGTGACGACGTCACTTGTAAAACGGTAGGAGCTCAACCTGCTGTCACGGTGAAAACTCTGTGTTACGTCCCGTCTCGGGGGACCGAGACGCAACGTGTGGGACACCTTCCCCCACTCCCAAGGCTCATTAATTTCTCACGGCAGTTGGCGGTTTTCAACAAAAACATTTATGAATCAGTAAATGAAATAAACAAAACAACTTAACCGGTGGGCAGCAAAGGCTTCAGGGTGGGCCCAGGCCAAAATAATAAACCAAACTCCAACTAGCTCGCCTTAAGAACTAACTAAAGAAAGAAAGAGAAGCCAAATACAGAAAGGCTAACTTCCCTACATACTTAATAAACAGGAGAAAAGAGGGGACAAAGAAAATGGCAGCCCACCCCTACGGCTGCGTGCTCTAACACCATTTCAGAAGTGACTAACTGCAGACTTGGGAGCGGAGCAGGGATGACCGTCAGGCTGGCTCGACTGCTCCTCCTTCTCAGTCATGGCGCGTCCAATCAGCAGCCAACATCCAGGACCGCACCTGCAAGGCATCATCCACTCTCTCACACACACACAGACACAAACATAGAGGCACCTAGACCCACCCGTGGGTCATAACATGACCCACGGGTCATGTTATAGACCCCTCAGGCTCCAGGCTCCATTCAAAATGGGGGTTATTGTAGGAGAGTTGCAGTCAACTGAGATTTGGAGAGAGTTTGGATGACTAGATTTTGGATAGTGTTTATAGTTTGGAGTGTTTGAGACTAGATAGCGTTTAGTTTGGAGATATTTTTGAGAGCTTAGGGAGAGAGTGAGGAGAGGAGAGGTGATAGGATGGAGCCCCCTGTCCTGTACATCAATGTCCATGTTACACAAGCATCTATGCCAGGGGTGCCAATTACGTCCATCGCGATCTACTGGTCAATTACGAAGGGAGTTTGGGTGATCGCATGGGAGAGAGGGAGAGAGAGGGAGAGAGAGAGAGAGAGAGAGAGAGAGAGGGAGAGGGAGAGAGAGAGAGAGAGAGAGAGAGAGAGAGAGAGAGAGAGAGAGAGAGAGAGAGAGATCCGCGTCAATTACAGCAGGTAGAATCGTTCAGGCAGGATTAGAAAACACGGTGGATCTGGTTGATTTTGGTCATAATGTACGATGTGCTGGATTTTGTTCTTATATGTGCTGTGCTTTACATTCATTCATGCATTCATTCATTTTCCATACCCGCTTAGTCCTGAACTCAGGGTCACGGGAGTCTGCTGGAGCCTCTCCCAGCTGACTTAGGGCGAAGGCAGGGGACACCCTGGACAAGGGTGTCCAGGGTAAATGTGACGTATCGGCTTCGGCACCATTCAGATCAAATAAAGACCAGACAGGGACAGGAAAAAGAGTTTCGCTGTTGTTTTACACGCAAAACTACCGGGGTTGTCGCGTGAGCTTGCAATCCTGGCGTAAACTGATGGAGACGCCTCGCTCGGAAAATGCGCTTCAAAGTGCGCACGCACTGCAGACGCGCCGGAGATCCTGGGAGATGCTGCTGGCAAAACGTCTGCGTCACACACACACGCACACCAATTATCCCTAACCTATGCGCTGGAAAACACAAAAATATACAGCAAAACATCTTAACTTAAACACACTTTTATTGATAAAATAAATGCACATGGGAACATGTTGACCCATTTAATCCTTTCTTTCTTTATCATTGGACTACAAATATATTTCTGAATGACTTTTCCTGTTTTATAGGAGGTGGATCTTTTTGACTTGCTCATTTTAAAAGTAGCTTGCATGTTGAAAAAGTGTGAGCACCCCTGATCTATGCCCTTTTCCAAGTCCCACAATCACTTTCACTGTCATCTGCCTGATTACACCCATGCCATTTTCAGAAAAAAATTGCACAAACAGAATACATTCAAAAAATGTATCATACACATAGTTATCAAGTCAAGTTATTTATTTATTGTCATTGTTGAACAAAGTTAACAACAACATTTGTTTGGAGCATCCCCATAACCACTGGCATCAGTACCCATAAAAATAATCATAAATAAGCGAGAAAAACAAAACAAAAAAATATATATATATAATTTATGTACAGAAATTATTTGGTCATTCATTTTTTGCAATTCATAGTCATTCCCAACAGACATAACAGACACAAAAATTCAATGCATCACACGTGGTTCAGACACAGCTTGCCTGTGATTGTACATTTGGCCAGTAGGTGGTTTCGTGTGCACATGAAGCTTCGAACCAGTTGGCTCAAGTGGTTCAATGCCTCATGAGGCTTCACCTCACCATCACTAGTCGTGACACACAGCTTGCTGTTTGGCTCCACTTGTTGTAGTTCTGTCAGCCACCACTAGATGGAGCGCTCCTCTTCAGTCTCCTCCTCATCCTCCCTCACCTCCACCTGTAGAGAGAAGAAGAGACAGCAGGAGTCAGGACTCAGGGTCCTTGAACGCATCATCACAGAGACGCTGACTGTTGATGGAGATGGTGGAGTGACTGGTGAGAAGAAGCAGACTCTCAGTCACATGTCTAGTGTGGAACATGTGAAGGTCATGTGACCATGGAGTGTTGGACTGATACTGAGGCCTGATGAAGATGAACTGATCAATAATTGGGTGGTGAACTGAGAGAAGAAGCAGTTTGGCAGCAGATGTTGGATGAATGAGGAGCAGCTGGACGTCACCATCCTCCTCTCACACTGTGACTGGGAACACTGGACCTCTGCTGTGGGATCAACTGGCTTTGGTGCTGAAACCATCATCCACTGGTTCCAAACCAGTACTAACCTCACACTCTCCAGTTGATGGTCACTGCTGTAGACAAGATCCATCAGTGGCTTCACTGATGATTCCTTCAGCTGGTTCCTACTCAGGTCCAGCTCTCTGAGGTGGGAGGGGTTGGACTTCAGAGCTGAGAGCAGCCAATCACAGCTGAGCTCTGACAAACTGCAGTCAATCAACCTGAATAGAGAATAAATGATGGAGAGTTTATAATGATGGAGAGTTTTTCCAGGGTGTCATCACTCTGAAAATCAAAGTGAAATGTTGACTTCAGAATCTGACACTACAGAAAATGTCACCTTGAAATTAAATCCTCTGTCCAAAACTAATGTGTGTTGAAATGATGTTTGGTCACATGACCACTGATGAACAGAATGAAGTTTTCATATTCTGGATGTCATTTTGAGATGAATCAACCTTCAGTTCAATGTTTATTCAACATGTGTGATGAACTGTGTTTGGTGCTGAAACCATCATCCACTGGTTCCAAACCAGTACTGACCTCAGAGTTTACAGTTTACAGTCTGGACTCTGCAGAAAAGCACTCAGCTCCTTCACTGATGAATCCTGCAGCTGGTTCCAACTCAGGTGCAGCTCTCTGAGGTGGGAGGGGTTGGACTTCAGAGCTGAGAGCAGCCAATCACAGCTGAGCTCTGACAAACTGCACCCCTCCAACCTGAATAGAGAATAAATGATGGAGAGTTTATAATGATGGAGAGTTTTTCCAGGGTGTCATCACTCTGAAAATCAAAGTGAAATCGACTTCAGAATCTGACTTTGCAAAATAAAATGGGAGAGGGAGGGCGAGCGAACGAGTGCTACACTATGGAGTCCATTACTGGCTCTTGATGATGTTGCTGTCTGGGCCCCCTTGCACCAAAGTAGGATTGCGTCATCCAAGATGAGTCACTAAGCCTTCAGCGTTCAACCAATCCACAACATGTGTGTCCAGGCTTCATGGGTCGCACTAAAAGCCATCCAGGATGAGAAGACACGGATTCATCAAGCCAGGTGAAAGCTCTCCTGGATCAGTGCGCAATGCTCGCGGCTTCATTCCATAGACCCCGGTTATGGAGCTGGGATTGACGGATTGGCCATCTTTGACCTCCTCAGAAGCCTCCATGAGGATTTGCGCCTGGGACGGGGATTCAGACTCTCTACCGTCCACTGTCACAACAACAACCTCATGTTACTCTTTGATGTGTCTTTATGTTTCTATAATAATAATAATAACAATAATAACAATAAACTTTATTTATATAGCACTGCTCATACACAACATGTGCAACCCACAGTGCTTAACAAAATAAAACAAAACAAAACAAAGAAAGGTAATAATAATAATAAGAAGAACAACAATCATAATAATAACAATGAGAAAAAATAAAAAGCTCCACTGCCCCTCCCCCCACCCCATACGGACCCACCCCTCCCCACCAACGCACACAGACAAACGCCCACCCCCATATTCACACAGACATTAGATAAAACAGCTTGGCACTGAAGAATCTGATGAGGAAAGGCCACTATGGGGAGCCGTCCACACAAGGGGGCACCATGGCCTGCAGCGCCCCTATGGGCAGACCAGGCGTAGCTCCCACCATGGAGGGCCCCCCATGAGGAAACACTGGCACTAAAAGTATAAAAGGGAGAATAATCATAATGAGAAATCTGTTGGTGTCTGTACGTCCTGATTAAAATTTGTATTGGTTAAAAGATTGAAGGTAGAGAAAAGAAATCAAGGGTTTTTGCTATTTTTTGTGATGAGGTTGGAGAAATGGGTTATTCTTGCCTGTTTGACAGTTTTATTGTAAGATTTGAGTAGATGACGAAATGTTTCATAATGGACAGTGTTACGAGAGTTAACCACTAGATGGCAGCCAAGTTCCATGCAATATGCAGAGACATCTAGTGCGAGTTGATGACGTTGGCTTCCAGGTGTTTTACCTGATGAGCACTGTTCTAACCATAGATATATACAGAAGGCGAGATGTCTTATCCGCGCTGCTGGCCAATGGAATCGAACGTCCGCACTGGCGGCCATCTTGCCACAGTCACCTCGCTCCGCCCCTCTCACTCATAACTATGTATTCTTATTGTGCGTGTTCTTTTAAATAGCCCTAAATTGCTCTATTTTCAACCGAATTTCAAGCGGTTTGGTTTGTTACAAAGGTTATAAGCATAGTTATGTTACTGCATACTTATTAATGATTTATAACCATCGGCTTTCATGTGAAAATAGCAAAAACACGCACACACCCATATTTAATAAAAACATATATGCTAAACGCTAAACTAAACAAACAAGCACTAAATCGTAACATTAATCAAACAGCTCCAACAATATCTTACAGATGAAATGTGATCCTACAAGCTTTTGTTTGTGGACAGCGACGATTGCTGCATCCATAAGCGGCACAGAAGTTCGGCATTTTTTCAGTCACCGATTTCCTGTAGAAACCATAATGCATGATGCTGTAGCAAAGCAATCCAATTGTGAATCATTTGCGAATTAAGTTAAATGATATAGAAAAAAAGCTATTCTGTCTCTCCATATGTCAAATTGCTTGTTTTATTTACACCTACCAATCCTAATCCCTTTTATCACAACAAGAAAAAGGACGGCCTGTAATCTCAGGTTGTCACCGTTCGACTCTGAATCAAACAGGTGGGGGATGAGATATCAGCAGCTCTAGTTCATTGATCACCGTGTCTCTGCTGCATGAACTGATGAGACTGCGTTCATGCAGCAGCAACGTTATAGGAAACGCACCTCAGCGAATAACTACAACCGACACCACAAATATTGTATGTGAACAAAATACTAGTTTGTCCTGAAATAGCTGTTGGCTAAACTTAACTTAAGAAATGAAAATCTTAGTGGTCTCAGTCGTATAAACTTGTGCAGATAGGCTGCCATAGCACCATGTTTTTTCTAATAGAAAGCTGCACTCTCAACATGTTCAACCATCCAGAATTATTGCTACGTTATGAACGTTTGTAAGAAAGCAAACCGTGTGCAAAGCCGTCAAGTTTTCAGCGAGATCAGAGTGTTAATGTTTGTTCAGATCACTCACGTTCCCTCACATTCACTACATCAGACCGTGACTGCCTGACTGTGGAAAGATGGCGGCCAGTGTGGACGTTGGATTCTGCGCCGTGAGACATCTAGCCTTCTGTATATATCTATGGTTATAACTAGCGGCCATACAATAAAAGTAGCGTATCTACAAAGATTGCATGACTGTATAAAAGAAAGAACGAAACATGGTGTCAGAAGCGGAAACTTGCAATGGAGCTAAACTGCTAAGCTAATACCTGACGAACCATGGCTTTTTCGATTCCTGTACCAGACGCAATGGACATGAAGGGCGACGTATATAACAACTGGACATTCTTTAGAGCACAATGGGAAAACTATGAGATAACAACGGAACTGGACAAAAAAGAAGCAAAAGTAAGAGTAGCCACCCTGCTTACAGTAATGGGCAAAGAATGTCACATAATACAAAGACATCTTCACATGTCAGCGGAGGACAGAGACAATCCACAGAAGAATCTGGATGCACTACAAAAATACTTTGAACCTTCCAGAAATGTAATCTACGAGTGCTACGTATTTAACACTGCACAGCAGAGTCAACATGAGTCAACAGAGCAATATGTTGCAAACCTGAGAAAGCTAGCAGACAAATGTGAATTTGGTCCACTGCGAGATGAATTGATCCGTGACAGATTAGTGCTTGTGACTAAAAATGCAAGTACACAAGCACTCATGTTACGTGAATCAGAACTCACACTTGCCAAAGCAATAGACATGTTTAGAGTCAGCAAACTAGCACAAATTCAAAATAAGATAATAACTGGTGTGGAACAGAAGAATGTACACTTTGCACATGACAAACGCTCAGAGATGCACCCCTCATTTGCACCTCAGCATAATTACAAAGAGCATATGGGACATGCAAACAAAGATAAACGCCCAAATAATAACCTCTGTCGTTACTGTGGAGCAGTGCATGACAGAATGAAATGCCCTGCATTTGGCGTCATCTGCAAAGCCTGTGGAAAGAAAAAACACTTGCCACTGCAAGAGTGTGCAAACAAGCCCAGCGCAAGACACGGGTGAACTTTCTTGGAGAAGACAGAGTAGAGGAGGAAGAAGAAATGGAAGAGGTGTGGTTCCTATCAAACATAAACGCTATGGAACAGGGAAACGAGAAATGGCTTGTCAACCTCAAAGTCACACCGTACATGACTGAACCAGTATCATATGACCCTAGCCATACAATCACATGTCAATTGGACACAGGAGCCACAACCAACGCCATAAGCTTCAGAGATCTACAGCTCATCACACAAGATGGTAATCCAGACATACCAGCCAGCAAAGCCACCATTAAACTGTATGATGGGTCACAAGTGAAACTAGCTGGGTTGTGTCACCTCAAAGCTGACCATGATGGACAAACACACGACCTGAAGTTTCAAGTTATACACACGTCACAAATGCCTCTGCTTTCTGCAAAAACATGCAAAAGACTCAACTTGCTATTTCATACACCACACAGATATGTCATCTACAGCGGTCTCACGCAGCACAACAGGGACAGATATGCATTTCACAACCACCACAGAGGACATATATATATATATATATATATATATATATATATATATATATGTATATATATATACATATATATATATATATATATATATATATATATATATATATATATATATATATATATATATATATATATATATATATATATATATAAATATATATATACATATATATATATTCCCTGGTGGAAGATGACTGGGACAACAGTCAAACAGACAGCAGACTCGAGCACATAGTTGGTGACAGGAGGGAAGGGGCTTCAGAAATAGAACGGGCTCCAGTGTTGACTGATGTGCCAAGTGTCCCCCAATCTGGACATTTAGGCCTCAAGCAGACCAGAACCAGATCCAACATAAAACCTCCTGAGAGGTACCGCAAAGACTTTGTTGTTTAAACTTTCTGAAGAAGGAATGTCATCTCTTGTTTATTTCTGTGCCACTTTGTTCATGTGGACTGTTCATTTTTTTCTAATGTTTAGGAGAGTGAACTAGTCATTTCTGTTTAACCTGTAGCCAGCTATTGTTGTTGCTGGCCACGTAACTCTCATCCGGTCACTATTGTCCATTTTCAACTGCTTTCTTTCCATATGTTAAAGGAGATGTTACGAAAGTTAACCACTAGATGGCAGCCAAGTTCCATGCAATATGCAGAGACATCTGGTGCGAGTTGATGACGTTGGCTTCCGGGTGTTTTACCTGATGAGCACTGTTATAACTTGCGGCCATACAATAAAAGTAGCGTATCTACAAAGATTGCCTGACTGTATAAAAGAAAGAACGAAACAAGGACAGGAGTTGGGGAAAGAACACCTCACCCCATCAACAACCACAGAATCAACGAGGCAAACGTCCCTGTCACTGTCCCGCCACAAGGGGCGAAACGTCAATGAATGGTAGTTCATGGTTGATGACCCTGCAGCTGACCCGTGGGCACCGAAAGAAGTGCGACAGGCAGCAGTGCCAAGCAGGAAATGTCTCCTACCTGTACATTTACAGTAAGTCATAAAATAGCTATATTGCATTTATTTTTCAGTGTTTTAAGAGTCCTTTCATTAAAAAGCTAAATACCATGAAGACACATATTTTGTGGAAACACACCCACTCCCACATTCAGGTGGAGGTCCTCCACCCCCGCGAGATTTCCCGGTGTTGAAACTGTAGGAGGCGGCGACTCTCACTGGAAGTGTCGGGACTGTTCTTCGCTGTAGGGGTGCGCTCCTCGTGGAGCAACTCTACTTCCGGTGTATGGAATGCGTTATGCAGCGTTTTCTTGCTTTGCATCGCTCCTCTGATGAAGTGAATGTTTTTATGTCCTGCAGCGTGTTGTTTTTTTTGTTTTGTTTTTTTGCGTTTGCACCACAATCCTCTTTTTGTACCGTTGTAAACTTGTATTTGTGTTTGTGACTTTGCGTCGTTTCCGTGCTCAAATACGCGATTGTCCCGTATTTGGCAACTAAAAAAGCTGTCCCGTAATGAACTGAGACGGGACGCACTTGACTTTGTCTCCACTCCGCCGCTCCGGCAACCCCAGTGTCCACGCTGAGAACTCTGTCCTCCGCAGTTCTTGGCATTTCGGCTCGCATTCCCAGAGGTGGGCAATGGGCATTCATTGCTGAATGTTTTAAAAAGCTTCTGGCGCGTGGTGGTGGGGTTTAAAGCGGGTGCACTGGGCTTGGACATTAGCGCAGCCGGAGGAAGAACCCTGGTTGCGGGTACCCGTTCATCGGCAGGTGGTGCTGTGTGTGCGTGATGGTTGTGCGTTCACCGCTTGGCTGTTAAAGCCTGGAAACTTTCTCTGCCTTTTGGACTCATACGGTGCAGCTGGAAGAAAAAAAAAAAAAATCATCATTCTGAAGGCGTAGCGGTGCGCCGCCTAATAAAAGCTCTAAAATTATTAATTAATACGTTTCTGTTGAATTTTATTTTATGTGCTACATAGATTTCCTTGTGCGCTGAGAATGTGCAAGTAGTGCTCGATTGCGCAAGCAAGCAGCTTAGAGGGAACATTGGTTATGATGCAATAAAGTAAATAGACTATGAGTCAGTAAAGTACCCGTTCTCTACTTGTTCTGTAAAATAGTGGTGTGTGTGTGTGTGTGTGTGTGTGTGTGTGTGTGTGTGTGTGTGTGTGTGTGCCAGATAAATATCAGCTGTTTCCCACATTGACTGATGTGCTTTTGAAACTTTGATCTTGTCTTCATGGTGTTGACTTTCTAAATGTCTGTGGTGAATACATGGAGATCTTGACAGAAGAGAAATCTACCAACAAGCAGAGACTTTATCTGGATTGTCTTGTTGCTTTATTGCTTCAATTCAACAGTTGATCATTGACTTGACATTGTTATGCAGTATAGACTGATGGTATATTTCATGACTTATTGATTGACTGTTGTCACATTGAGCCAACAAGCAGAATCAAAAGACAAAATTCTCTCACAATATTGACATGCATTCATCTGATTGTTGACAAACGGATCAACAGTCAGAAGGTTGATCAGATGGATGAGTTGTTGAAAGGTCAAAGGTCAGGGTGGAAAGGTCCAGAGTGGAAACAGACCTCAGCTGTGTTTCCACAGTAATAAAGTTGTCATGTGGACTCATGACACATTATTAATCTGCGGGATGAATGGGCTGCAGAGGAAGAGAAAGAACGTGGCACAAACATCCAGCAGGTGGACAACAGTCACCAGGAGCACCAACAGGAAGTGGCGTCCAGGCCCCGCCCACCCTGTGATTGACAGCCGGAGACACTGGGTAACAAACGTGAAGACAGAAGAAGAATCAAAGGTGAGAATTCAGCTCAGAGTCTCTCTGACGACTTCAGTCACACTTTCATCAACTCAGCTGAAGAACCTGAAGGAACATAAAGTCCAACATGTAGCGGCTGAGTGAAGGAGGTCTGGACTCTGTGGAGGAGCTCCATGGTTCCAGAGACGCTGTAGAAGGACAGAAGACCTGCTCTGTGGTCCAGGTACACTCCCACTCTGGAGGACCGAGGACCTGAGACACGAGTACTCATGTTGTTGTGACGAAACCAATATTCACCTGGGTAACAATATAAACTCCAGGATTTGTCATTTGCTGTGTCTCAATTCAGGTTCTGCACCCTTGAGGCCGAGTGTCCTCCGTCTGAAGGAAGCGTTCTTAGAGTTCCCAGCCTAGAAGGACGGACCAAACCCCGCCTCCCCGGTAACCACTCGGGACGGTCTAGCCTTCGGCGTATTTCCTCGTTTCGTCACCGCCGTTCCCTCTGGCTGGCCAACCCCGGAAGTGACGTTTCTATAGTATCACGTTAACCATTGGTTTGCCATCTAACGATGCCGTTGAATGTTCAAATAAATAAAATCCTACGTTAAAAACTGGATACTTTATGTGAAACGTCAATATTTAGATTTATATGTCGTGTCTTAACCAGTACATGCCGCTAATTTCAGCTGACTTCCCAGGATCCCACGATGCTTTGCAGCAGCACGCAAAGCATCATGGGATACCCAAGTACGCAAAGGATAGTAGCGGTGTATCCTTGGAATTGGCTAAAACGAGTGCGTATTTACGAGTGCGCATTTTGAGCGTCCTAAACACCCTCGGGAATTGGGACAAGCCTTCGCGCAGTGCGATGACGCAACTTCCTTTCAAAATGCGCACTTCAAGGATGCAGAACCTGAATTGAGACACAGCAATTGAATCCAAATCTACTTTCCTCTGACCTTCCTGCTCTGCCAATGTTCCTGTAGGCCACTGCTACACCAACCCCCTAAAATAAACCACAGAAGTCCCTCCCCCTTCTCCACTCAACCTCCCAGTAACATCGTCCAGTCAGACCTTCTCTACTCAGGACCTGCTTCTTGTCAGTGAATCCGTCTGGATGATCACAATAAGACTGAACTTCCTCCATGAATGTCACTTTTCTGTTCTCCTCAGATAATAACAGACGTTGCACTGTGCAGAACTTGCTGTATTTCATCTCTCAGCTTGGTCCAGCTGCTGCCACGTCCTCAAAGTATCTCAGAGGACGGATCTCCAGGCTGGAGGAGTCTGGAGACGGACTGAGTGCTGGCAGTGAGGAGAACCTGTGGAGAAACTGGCTGTGGTCCAGTGTGTGTGAGATCTTCTCCAGCTCAGCGTCTCTCCTCTTCAGCTCCATCATCTCCTGCTCCAGCTTCTTCTCAAGCTCTTTGACTCCACTCACTGCTGCCCCCTGTGTGGATCTGACCTGCTGCTGCACCTCAGAGCGTCTTTTCTCCAGCAGACGGATCATCTGGGTGAGGATCTTCTCGCTGTCCTTCACTGCTTTATCAGCAGAGCCGTTGATGGACTCCACCCCCTTCAGGTCTTCCTCTGTGTGCTGGATCTTCTGCTGGATCTTCTGCCTGGTCTCCTCCAACTCTCTCTGCCTCCCAGGCCTCTGTACTGCTGCTGACACTGTCTGATGACCTTTATGTTCATCCATACAGCATAAAGCACAGATGATCTTCTGATCAGTGCGGCAGAACATCTTCATCACCTCATCATGACGAGGGCAGATGTTCTCCTGGAGCTGCTGGCTGGGTTCCACCAGCTTGTGTCTCTGTAGGGGAGCAGCATCACGATGAGGCTGGAGGTGAGAGTCACAGTAGGAGGCCCGACAGACCAGACAGGACTTGAGGGCCTTCAGTTTCCTCCCAGTGCAGACATCACAGGCCACATCTCCAGCTCCAGCATAGCAGTGATCAGCAGGAGCATCTTGGAGTCCAGTCCCCCCCCCCCCGTGCCAAAGAAACTTTGCACGTTAACTTTGCCGACACGTTAGCGTAGCGCGACAGCGACAGCGTGCTTCCCCCCCCCCCGTCAACGTTAGCGCAATTTCCAACCAGCACTGCAGAGAGAAAGGCAATATCCAGGTGGAGTGAAAATACATCCCAGTGCCCACCATCACAGGCATATAGACGTAGATAAGATAAATTTACATAAAATACCAGAATGTTTGTCAATTTTTCATTAAAACATATTTTATTTATTTAGTTAGATAAAAATGTTTCCTCCCAGCACAATATGTATTTGTTAATTTAACTCACATTCCTGCCATCATCTTAACACAATTCAGTGTCACTTTTAAGTTGGAAAAGCATAATAATTAAATTACTTAAATGGCACATTTCAAGTAAAACAGTTGCTATTTAGTCTATTTGTGGTGGTATGTGAGTTATACTTCCCATAAAAAGACTTCCTTTTACATCAAGAATATTTAAATTTTTCATAGATGACTCCCAAAGAGACAGACATATTCTGTCAAGTTCTAACCTGAAGACCACTCTGTCTGGTCCAAAAAGAATTATATTGAATTGAGAGCAGCTGTTCTTATTTTCTCTTTTTTGAGAGAGATTTGCTCAGATTTTCAGTTGACCAGTTGATTTGATTTCTCTGATTAAAATTAAAACAAAGTCTGATATTTGGCAGCTTGTTTAATTCTTATACATAGGTATAAAATACATTTTTTATAATAACATTCACGAGTTTTCGTTGTAAAAGTCATCATTTTCACAAGTTGGACATCTAAAAGTATCGGTATCTGTATTGGTATCGGGATACTAGCCTTGGTATCACCTGGTATTGTATCGAAAGGAAAAATAGTGGTATCGCACATCCCTACTTCCACACACACACACACACACTATACTGTAAATGGCTGCAGTTTCCTTTACAAAAGTGCTACAGACGTCATTCAAACATCCATGTGTTTGTCTCATCAAGACCTATATTTTACATTTGACAGCCACTTAAAAAAAATGCAGGTCAAAAATATGCATCATTTGCATACACAGGCATATGATGATTAGACCTCTTCTCCCTCTTTGTCAACACACAAATGCCTGCAGTTTCCTTTAGAAAAGTGCTACAGACGTCATTCAAATACCTACGTGTTTGTCTCATCAAGGCCAATATTTTACATTTGACAGCATCCTCCAAAAAAAAAAAATGGAGGTGAGAAATCTGCATCATTTGCATAGACTTCTTTCAGCAGATGTCGCCGGGCGTCGGCAGAGGACGGGGGTCAATTGCGGGCGTCGACAGGGGTCAGGCGTCATCGGGGGTCATCGGGCATCGCGTCGGCCACGGAGGCTCAGTCCCGCAAACGCTGCTTGCAGCTTTAATTTATTGTTTTGATTTAATTTAATTTATTAGTGTTAATGGCTGCTGAAAAAAGGGGATGAATAGTTCAAATTCGAGTTGAAAGTAAAATATACAAATGTTGGTAGTACTAGTAATCATTACTAAGTACAGTTATGCCCATCTGTTATCTTTGTTGGGCTTGAGTTTATGATAATTTTTTTTACCCTGTGCATCTTTTTTTTTGTTAGTAGGACTTGTCATTGCTCCAACACGAGTAAACATGTTGCGTCCCACTAGATGGCGCATTTGCCTTATTTACAAGCACCACGGTCATCGGAGCTGATCGCTGCCACTCTCAGCAGCGTGCGTCTACTAAGGTCTACTAAGATTCCACAATCTATTACACCTCGTGAGCAAAACAGGCTACAGGTAAAATTAAACATCTTCAGTTGAGCAACTCAGGCAATTTAAAGTGATTTAAAAACAAACAAACACTATAATACTAGGAAAAGAATCGTCTATATGTCAATAAATACAACAGATTGAGTATTCATAAAAAAAAAAAATGCTTACTTTAAATAAGAAAATCCAACAAACCAACAATTGCAACACTAAAAAGCAAACCAACAATTAAAATAATGCTTAATTGCCTTAGCTTCGTCCCACACTTATCAGCTTAGCTACTAAGAATAACACACATTATTCACCTGGACAGAAGGAGGTTCTGAGGAACGTGTTGGTCCTGGAGCTTCCTGGTCAGGATGTTCGGGAGATCCCTCGGGCTCAATGTCTGCAGCGCCAACATATTTTAGAATTGCTCCTGCAGAGACAAAGCTCACTCGATCATCAAGCAAAACAGATCAGAAGCACATTTTCCTATTTTATTATTACAGTGATGTTGCAGTAATATAGGGAAAAAAAAAAAAAAGTTTTTAAATTAAACATTATGATTGCAGTGTCCCTTTAAAGCTTTTACCCAATTACAAAACTGTCACTTTTAAGAGTTTTTGGCATTACTTTACACACTGTACTAGTTAAAGTAATAAAACTAAGATAAATGACCCACTACCACAATAGTCTAAAATAGTCAACACCATGCCAAATAAAGTATTTCCATAAAATATTTCTTTGAATTATAAAACAGTAGCACATTTCTAATGAAGGGCCTACAAAATACAAACTAAGCTTAGTAAATTCATCCTAAGTTAAGGCTAAAATAACATTAAGAGTCAAATATGTGAGAGACAACTTCCACTGAACAATAACAGGGGACTGACTACTACAACAACAACTACAACATGCCCTCACTCCCTCCCTCCCTGTTAGAATGTGAATAAACGGGTGTGGAGTCAATCAGTCAGTCCCATGGCAGGATAGGCCAACATGGCAGGATATGGTCAACTTTCATAAAACAAACAAAAACGCTGATTCATGACGAACAAATATTAGCCAGCCAGCTAACATTTATCCGACGCTAGCTAGCTGGCTAGCAGGACAAATAAACAAACTTGGGGGGGGGACAACAGCGTTTCACCTCCACCTCTCCAGCCCACATCACAAACAAATAACTTACCTTTCCCCTTTGCAAGTTTTTCTTGATCAGTTTTCTTTTCCTTCCGTTTTTCCGCACCGCTGGGATAAGTCCATTTTGATGCCATTATGGTGTCTGTTTTTAATCCTCTCACTAACGGGAACGAATGGTAGCTATCAATCATTCACATCATACCTGTCGGCGTCGCCGGCCCGCTACGTCACAACCTGCGTGACAGTGCGGCAAGCCCCCAGAGTCCAAGATGGCATCCCATTCCTTTCTATGAAGTTGCTCACCCAGCGCATGGCTCCCAAAAACCTTTTGACTTCCGCATTGATGGGATAATAGAGCATGCGCAGTTGTGTCAGTGTGGAGATCGTCACTGACAGACGTGCGCGCTCATGAACCGTACAAAATTCAACATGGAAATCAATGTATTTTTTACGGAACAACTGACGATTGTTGTTTCAAAATTTTATCAATAATAATGATTATTATTATTATTATTATCATCATTATTATTATTATTATTATTATTATTATTATTATTATTATATTAATAAAATAGTATTATTATAATAATATACGATTATTTGTGTATTAAACAAGTGAGCAATGTGCCACTGAATAATAAATTATAATTCTTTGAAGCAACTCTCTATGGACCATAACAGCACTGCCACACATATTTTTTTAATTAATAACCTCTTTGGAAAGCAGACAAAGTAATAAAATGATTGGTCTATTTATTTCATCAGAACTAAAAAAATTAAAAATAAAAACTCAACGATCTTGAAAGTTCCTCCCTTTCTCTTGCACCTGTCGATGTGTGTAGCTAACACAAATTTGCAAATATTTTGTCGTCCTCATGGAATTAAACAGCACACCATGTTAATTTATCAGTGAGTGCTCTCTCTTTTCATGCAATTCATCACTCTTAACATGTAATGCTGAATCATGAAAGCTATGGAGCAAAAAATAATAATTACATAAACGACGAGTGAAATAAAATGTGTCATTCATTCAATAAAGATTTCATTCATTCATTCATTCATCTTCTATACCCGCTTATTCCTATTCAGGGTCACGGGGGTCTGCTGGAGCTTATCCCAGCTGTCTTAGGGCGAAGGCAGGGTGACACCCTGGACAAGCCACCAGTTCATCGCAGGGCCACATAGAGACAAACAACCATTCACACTCACATGCACACCTACGGACAATTTAGAACGTTCAATTGACCTCACATGCATATTTTTGGAGTGTGGGAGGAAGCCGAAGAACCCGGAGAGAACCCACGCAGACACAGGGAGAACATGCAAACTCCACACAGAAAGGTCCCAGGTCCGGGCCCCGGAATCGAACCCACGACCTTCTTGCTGTGAGGCGGCAGCGCTTTTATTTCATTTAACAAAGCATATCATTATTTCATCATGCATTTAATTGTTTTGTGGTCCTGTGTTTTAGTGCTTCATAATTGTATTCTGTTGTCAAATTTGCCCATCAAAGTCAGATTAGTAATCCTGTACATCAGTTTAAGGAAAACCAATTCTAGGTAATGGATTGCAGATCTGGTAGTGACCTGTTACAATGGAAAGAAATGTATACATAATAAGTACGTCTGTGTGTCCGATATTTTAGCTAACACTAAACTTTCTGCACAACTGTCTGCATTGTGTTTAAGTTTAAATTAGTTAAATATGTTTGCATACCCAATTTTAAGTAAAATTACACAAAAAAAAATATTGTACATTTATTTTTGGAATGTTTTGCTTTTTACAGCTTTCCTTTTGGGGACAGAAAAAGGTTGCACAAATGGGTGGAAAATGTGAGAAGAAAAAACTGGACACCCAATGACAACTCCAGGCTGTGTGCTCTTCACTTTGAGGAGAAATCTTTCATTTTGCGTGGTGAGAGAAAGTGCCTAACTTCAACAGCTGTCCCAACCATTTTTAGTTTCTTCAAATCAGGTAAGAGCATGTCTACCAAACAAAAGGTAAGTGAGTCACACACACACCCACACACACACATGATTTTGATCAAATCTTTGACCACACATATTCTAAAAAATGTAAAGAGGTGTCAGAGATCTTGGAAGAAGACCGTTTTCTCGTGATTCAGGAACCATGTGACAGCCATACTGTGTCTGATGTAGATGTAGAGGTCACAAATGATGTACAGATCACCAATGATGAAGAGGTCACGAATGATGAAGAGGTCAGAGCAACAATGAAGGGATTTTACATTGACTGTTCAGTTAACATGTTCAATGTTAAAATATTCACATGAAAGAAACTTGAAAATCATTACGGCAGACGTAAAAAAAAATTTGTAACAAAGTGTTGAAAGTTATCTTGAAATCATTTATGAGGATACTCATTATAATATTGATGAAGTGTTATTTCATGTTTTGTTGGCTGTTTCAAGGGTTTATTTAGTTTGTTGTGACACAATCTAAGGTTCAATTTGTAAAGAAATAAAAGTTCTTGTGAAAAAAGATAGTGGTCAAAGTGATATTAGTGTTATTTGTGTTTGTGTTTTTTGTAGTCGTGTCTGGATTTGTCCTGTTCGTTTCTGGTCTGTGTTTGTGTTCCCACTCTTGGCCTGCACCTCGTCGTGGTGAGTGGGCTTTTAACTAAGACAGGCCAATTATATATATTGTGTGAAGCCAGCAAAATAGTCATTATGAGAATTATAACTGAAGCACACTAAATAATACACCATCAGTCACATTTTGCTTTTCTGTTATTAATCTAATGTGTGTTATGTCAAGCCTCCACAGTGGCGTGCTGCAGTCAGGATGAGACAAACAAGGTGAATGGATGGACGGATTGATGAGCCCAGCGAGCCTCCACCATCCACAGACAAGCCAGTCCCATTTTCCACCCAGAGAGATGTCTCTTCCATCTATCTTTGCCTGCCAGGGAAATGCAACCAAACATAGTAATTACAGATGGTGTTGTCTCTGTTAAAGTGACACATGAAAAAAAAAAATATATATATATATATGTATATACATATATATATATATATATATATATATATATATATATATATATATATACATATATATATTTACATATGTATAAAGGTTTTGTGATTCATGTTCATGACAATAACAATCGAACAGATTTTCTTCATTCTTCCAATGAGTTTCGCAAACAAACATGGAATTTTCCCTGGATCATACTAATACGTTTGTAGATTATATAAAGAAAATTATAAAACACATTTTTTGCGGTTTTATATTAAAGCAGATAGTCAAACGTAAATGTAGCGTGGTAATGTTGCGAAGACACATTTATTTTTGTTTTTCTTTGTTTCTTTAGAAGCTTTTATTTTGGTTTTCTGTGGAAGCACAACAGACAACACACACGTTAACGTCCGCTACGACGGTTCGCTCCACATAGGTCTCATGAGCCACTTGAGAGACCTCTCTAGCGTTATTCCCCGGGGCGAACACGACCTCCACTGGTAGAAGTGGGTAACTGCACCCTGCTCACTGATCACTCTCACACACGCCACAAACCACAACAAAAGCAGGAACAGTGCTTTGTCACAATTATGCTACATAAACACGTCCTGGTCCCCTCTGGATCCTCTTTTCCGGTCCTCGCGATCACTCTCTTGGCTGCGGTGGGCATGGTTCTGCCCGCGGTGTCTTCCTTTGTCAGGGCATTCTCTGGCCCAGTGACCCATGCGGCCGCAGATGTGGCACGCCCCCTTTTCGCCTGTGTCTCCGTCGTTGTTCCTGTAGGGCCGTCTCGCCGTGTCACTGAGGTGCTTCATCATGGTGAGGGAGGCACGCTTTATCTTCTTGTCCTCTGCATCGCTGGCCTCCTGCAGAAGCCTCTCAGCGTGCACTGCATGACGTCGGACCTCTGTCAGCCGGGCATCTTCAATCCCCACGCAGCAGCTTCTGTTAACTGCTTTGGCGATCTGGGGGAGCAGCCCTTGTCTGAAAGCAGTGATGAGGCTGGCCATTTGGTTGACGGCAGTCCTGATGAACGTGGCGACGCTGCGGCGTCGGTGCTGGAGTGCGCAGGGTTGTACAGTGGTAGCGTTGGATGAGGGCAGGCGGGAGGAGGGAAGACAGGCATGTCCAGGAGAGGGTTCCTCGGGCCTGTAAGAGAAGGATACAGACGATTTGGTGCATTTGAATGCTCGTGTGTGAGTGGCTCCTTTTCTCCCTCCTCTGGGGAGTGTGTGTGAGCGTGTGCACCCTCTGCCGTTATCTCTGTCACCCCTGTGCTCCAGCGCCCAGCGCTGTTCACACGTTTCTTTACTTGTTTCCTGTCCCTGACCTCTGCTTCAGGTTTCCAGAATGAAAAACACCTTTCATGATCTTTGATGATTTGAATCTCCCACCTGTTTGGGTTTTTCTTTTTTGTAACCTTTCCCTCGGCTATATTCAGTTTATCCCGGAGGTTTCTCAATTCCTCCATACTCAGTGATCCCCCCTCTGGGAAACCATACTTTTCAACCCAAACATCCAACATATCAAGACAATCTGGACCGTATTTTTTCCGCATGTCGTCCACAATTTGTCCCCCCTGAGGAACTGCAGCAGCCACTTTGCTCTGGTTCTTCCCCATCCCTGTCTAGACTTATTACTTGTAGCTGCACAGGCGTCCCTGTGCCCCCTTTTTTTACTCAGGCGCAAAAAGGTAGAGAAAAAATTCACCCCTTCGGTACTTAGTCACCAAAGGCTTTGCCCGCTCAGCCCTCACCAACCTTCTTGGATATCTGGTGAGCGGGACTGGCCCGCGATATGACCTTGACTGGCGCGATATTATGATTTAGCGTACGTTACGCTCAACGTCATTCCGTGCGGCAGGTAAAAAAAAAAGGTGGTGTTGTCCCGGGTGTCCCAATTCCATCACAAGCCGATCGGAGCCGATTATCACCTGGGTCGTTTGTCGGGTTGGTTGACCCGTTTTGTCGTGCAACAGCTGCAACTGCAAACTGCAGGCTTCAATTTACCAACGCCTTACACATGTGATGGCATGGAGACTGTGCATTGTAGCAACATCAGTCCCCTCAGAGAGAATCTTCTCCAAAACAGGGCAGATATTTACAGAGAGAAGAAACAGGATCAGCCGCACAAAGATGAGGCTCTTGGTTTTTCTCATTGTCAATCTTCACTAAAGGACAAAACTGTTATCTGAATGCAGATTTTTTTTTTCTTTTTGTTTTACACATTTTAATTTATATTTTGTTATGTGAGTTTCTGTAAGCGTATGTTGTTTGACTTTACATTTGTGTAGTAGTAAAAAACTAAACGTTTAAAATTGGTAATAGTTATTTAGATAGAGGCACCTAGACCCACCTGTGGGTCATAACACCCCCTCTCTTAAGAACTAAACCCTATTAACATACCTACAAACAAAACTAAACAAGAAAAACCTCAGTTCCCCTGAAATAAGAATTCCGCAGCTAGTCCACATGTACATGTGATAACGCATCTGCCAACACATTATCAACCCCCCTTCCTGTGGCAAATCTGGAGATTGAAGTCTTGCAGGAGCAGAGACCACAGCATGTACGGCTGGTTTGATTGCGCATCCTATCCAGGACCACGAGGGCATTATGGTCTGTAAAAACCTGACCCCAAATTAACATCAAGATGGGCATTGTCAGAAGGAGAGCCAAAGCTTCTTTCTTAACTTCCCAGAATTGGCTCTGTGTGCGTGCTGCTTACTTGTGGCATGTCCCTCTACTTCTATGTCATGGTGCAAAACTGACGTATGGCGGGGGTGGTCAGAAAACAATAGTGGGTGGCTCTCAATTAATTTAACAATATCATGACGGGCTGATGCAGGCAAATGGGACAAAAACGAGCTTAAGTTATTCATAATTTCAGAGTTTCCCAGGCGCGCCGAATGAACACCGATTTTTTTTTTTTTTTTTTTTTTTTTCATGAGCCCTCCTTCCACCAATGGGCACGGAGGGGGCGGAGGCTCAGGCAACACATTTTTCCTAGCGACGTAACGCCCGGTTCACACTGGACGCGGAAGCGCCACAAAGCGCCGCAAAGTGCCGAGCGCTTCCATTCGGCTCCCATGTTAAGCAATGTAGTAGTTCACACCAGACGCGAACAGGCGCGCGGCTCCCCTCGCGGATCGCGCCATGCATTTAACGTCAGTTCACTGGACGTGGAAGCGAAGCGCCGCCGAGCGCTTCCATTCGGCGCCCACGTTAATCAATGTGGTGGTTGCGCGGCTCGCGGCATGCATTTGTTGTTTCGACGTCTGCTCTATTTCGTGCGCGAGCCGCGAGCAGTCCTCGTCAATAGTACAGGAAGTCGCTCAATAAAAACGAGAAAATCCGGTGAATTTTCAAAATAAACTAATTTCAAAATAAAAACCCAATGACAAATTCGATCATATATCATATTTGTATGTTATATTTGTCAGTACATTGTATCAGAGTGCGAGAGACATTAAACACACACACACACACACACACACAGAGGAAGGTCTTGTCTTGAGATGGACACCTGAGTGCGTGTTTCTATTTATTTACACACACACGCACAAAAGTGAGCTATGGAGCGGGCTGGCTACGGGGCGAGGGGGGGCGATGGCGAATGATTTTTTTTTATTTTATTTTTTTTAAAGAAAAAAAAAAGAAGTGAAAAAGTGGGAGTGAAAAAAAGAGTGCAGCTGAGCAGAAGCGCTTGTCGACCGTCGCGGAGCTGTTCGCGTCTGGTGTGAACCAGTTGGAGCCTCGCTCGCGAAATTCGTTGGCGCGGCGCTTCCGCTTCCATTGAAATGAATGGCACGAGCCGCGCGCCTGTTCGCGTCTGGTCTGAACCACTACATTCAGTGCGTTTACATGGCACTAGAGAAAATCGAACTATTGCCTTAGTCTGATTATGATCGGAGAACTCACGTGCATGTAAACACCTTACTCCGATTATGATTGGAGTTTGAGAACTCCGATTGGAATCGGAGAACTCCGATTGAGACACCCAGATAATGCGATTGGAATTCGAATTTCTCTGCCATGTATACGCCTTAATCGGACTATTAACTGGACAATGCGAGTGCGCATGCGCCACGCCTCGCTCTCGTGACTCATGACCGCACAACTACGTCGTCTAACAAAACAGACGGCGCGAAACAACCTGGCAAACGCGAATAAGAATGTTGACATTTGGAGAGAGGATGAGACCGGGGCGATGCTTTCTCTTCTAAAAGAGATGGACATATTAAAATAACGCGCAACGGAGACCTTTTTAAAAAGGGTAGCGCAGCAAATGCAGGGCTCCGGCTTTGCGCACCCCTGAACAAATACGTATTCCTTCGTATTTATATTTCTACCTTTTCGTTCACATTTTTTGTAAGTTAGAAGAATTTTAACTTTGTAAATAAAAGCACAGCAAAGACATGTTTTCCTGATTTGTTTTTATTTGGGTAATTTCGCTGTTATTCTGCTGGAAACGGCGTGCAGCGGCACCAGCTTCCTCCATGGTCGGCACTTTAATGAGCGTGTGTATAACTGAAGACACCGTTCCTTTGCAAAACCTGTACACAAACTCTCCCACCAGTCTGCTCCGAACCCGAATCCAACAAGAACGAGAGTTTGGGGTCCGTAGCGACGGCACAAAGCGTAGCATCGAAGTGTTGTTGTAGCCCTCCAACAGCAAACAACGTTCTTGTCTGCCTTTTAAAATAACCAGGAGCACAAGAAATAGGGTACACCTTATCTGCAAAGCAAGTAACACGTACATTATGAACTATCGTTCCATATCATAATAGATTTAATATGTCAACCGAAAGCAGCTGACCGGCTGAAAAGACTCACTCCACCCCCTAGTGTTGGGAGGACGACCCGTCAATAATTTGAATTTCTCAGCTGCATGTATACGGGGACCAAGGTGAGAACTCCGATTGGACGAGAAAACCGAATGATTGCTTAGTCCGATTAAGCTCTGCATGTAAACGCACTGATTGATTAACATGGGCGCTGAATGGAAGCGCTTGGCGATTCACAGCGCTTCGCTTCGCAGCGCTTCACTTCGCGGCGCGGCGCGGCGCTTCCGCGTCCTGTGTGAACCGGGCGTAACTTTTCAACATTTTGACGTGGCAGACGCGGGATGATCGTTTTCTATCAGGAGTGTGCACTACATAATCTGTATCGGAAAGTTTGCGCTCCACGACATACGGACCAGAAAAACCAGCCTGCAAACCGGAACTGGGTAACGGCAACAATACCAACACACAACGCCTGTCTCAAAAACTCGAGCCACAGCTTTCTTGTCAAACTGCCGCTTCATTTTAGACTGGCTGGCGACAAGAGTTTTGTGAGCAGTTTCACAAGCACGATGCAAGCGTTCACGGAAAAAAAATTACGTAATCTAACACATTATTCTCTACTCGCTTAACATCGGAAAGCCACTTACCCCTTAACAGACGCAAGGGTCCTCTCACCGAACACTAAATCAGCTGGGCTGAACCTGAGGGACTCCCACACATACAATCGACGACTGAAGATACACTTTATGCTGCGGAACCATCCCTGTGCTCATTTTAACCCCCCCCCCACACACACACACACACACACACTAAAATATACGAATTGCAGTAGGTTGGTTTTGTTGCTCTTGGTTGTCCGTTTTTTGAGAGTTAGTAGTAGATAGATCCCTAGATAGTAAGTTTGATAGATGGATAGAAATAGGTAAGTTAGTTAAAGTTACACAGACGCACATATATATATATACATATATATATTAATCTCTTTCAATGAACTCCAAAACATACATGGTCAAAATCCATATTATTATTATGTTGTTGTTTTTTTTAAATGCTCATACAAAACAAGAAAAAAGTGTCACATCCACTTGTAGTGCATTATTTTTGCCAGCAAGCTTCTCTTGTTACGACTGACCACATTGACCCATATTTTCCATATACTCACCTGAATCAGGTACCCTGCAAGGGCAACGACCTTCCCCGAGGTGATCGGTGGAGTGACGTGCAACCAGCACGTGACCTCTACGACGAGCTTCCACCCACGGAAGTGCCATAGGAGGACACGGATTAAATAGTATGGCTTGTCCACCAGAAGGCTGTATTATGGTGTACATAATATAAAACTTCTGCCCAGTTCTGCTTGTATTGCAATGGTTGGTGTTCCTGAAGTTTCATTTTTCGTCCCTTTTTATTTTTTACATCCATGTTTGTGATGAAATAGTATTGTGAATCGCTAGCTCGCATTGCATGCTGGGAAACAGCGTCACTCAAGGAAGTTTTCGCTTCGCTGACACGGTCCTGAAGGGAAGTGGGTTTTAGTGCACTGGAACGGGATGATGTGTTTAATCAAGCAGTACAAACCTGATTAATTGTCTTAATACTTCACTTCGAATGGCCATATTGTTTAGGATTAGAATTAGATGACAACTTCTTCACAATATTTGCAACTATTCAATTTGACCAGCAGGTGTCAGTAGAAGACGAAATTTCATGTTGAGTATTTCCTAATGGATGTGCTCTCTTTACGTTGGGTTTTTCTCATAATTATTTGAAGTGTAGGCCTGTAGTTGATGAGGAATCACGGTGTGCTAACGCTACTCAAACAGCTTCGATGAAAAAAGGGAGTGTGATTTGGGTTTGTGGTACATTATGACAATCTTGGACTTGCAAGACTGAGGCGACGGTTCAATTCCCATCAACGTGTATTATATATGTGTTATTTAGCTCATCTATTCTACATTTTAAATAGATCACATTTGACATCTGACCCACTGAACACTTACTATTGAACATATTTTTAAACTATGGGCTATTTAGTCTTGTTTTAGGATATAATATAATTCATTGCACAAACTGTCAGGCTAAGTATAGAGCTATAGTCTACTACAATCAGTCGTGCCAAAAAAGAGACATTGTCTTTATTTTTCATTTTTATTTTATTGTGTCAGCATTGAACCATACAAGCATGTAGTGTTGTCCAACAAGAATGCATGGCGAATCAAATCCCAAACAACCTATGAAACAATGAACACGTTTCTATTGCACTTCATTTTATTGAGCACTAGATGACCTCCTCGAGCACTGTGTCATTGAAGCCTCGAGTAATGAACCATTTTTTGAAACAAGTGTCGAAGCTTCAACAAAGCCTCCATCGGCCATCACTACCTACGGCTGCGTGCTCTAACACCATTTCAGAAGTGACTAACTGCAGACTTGGGAGCGGAGGAGGGATGACAGTCAGGCTGGCTCGACTGCTCCTCCTTCTCAGCCATGGCGCGTCCAATCAGCAGCCGACATCCAGGACCGCACCTGCAAGGCGTCATCCACTCTCTCTCTCTCTCTCTCTCTCTCTCTCTCTCTCTCTCTCTCTCTCTCTCTCTCTCTCTCTCTCTCTCACACACACACACAAAATAAATTGTGTTCAATCATGTTAAACTTGGTTGGGGCACAGCCATGGCTCTTTATATTTTATTTTTATTTTATTTTGTATTTTATTTTGAAGTTAGCGCTTTGCATTCTGGGCGATCCTCAGTACAGAGGAAGCCCATGAAGCAGGTGAGACGGTCTCCTCCCTGCTGAGACAGAAATTAATGCAATAAGTTGAGCTATGCTTCATGTAACTGTGTTTCAGTGTTTAAATGTGTGCTGGTGTCTTTCATTTAATTTTTTTTATTTTTTTTTTATTTTTTATTTTTAGCAAAGTTCGTTTTTTTTTTTATTGCTATTAAAAACGATTAGCATGCTAGCATGTCCATTAGCAGCACACAGCTCTCATACGGAGCACGTTGTCTCTGCAGGAGGTGACCAAGTTTCACGGAGCAAGTTATGGTTGTGTCCCATTCTGTTTCAGGTATGTGTGTGTAACTGGAAGAATGTTACAGTGTATAAAAATGGAGCTTTAGGGAGCAAATTATTGAAATTGCGAATGTCATTTTTTTGTATTTTGTAGAAAAATGTATTTTATTTTTAATATTATTTGTATTGTAGAAACAACAACTATACGATCACTACTTCAGTACAGAGGAAGCCCATGAAGCAGGAGGTGACCAAGTTTCACGGAGCAAGTTATGGTTGTGTCCCATTCTGTTTCAGAGAATAAACTGCTGCTCCACACCTGACTTATGCAAGTCTTCATTATACAGCAAGCAGGACAGAATAGGAGAGGTCACATTGGTGCCGTGACTCGAGACTCTTTTGTTGTGCTACCAATGCTGCAGAGCGACCCGGGGACTGTTCTGCTGCTGCTGTTCATCTGCGGTCACTGAAGTCGGTCAGATGTGTTGCTTTTGTGCAGTGTTAGACATCAGATAGAGGGTTTATGTACTTTTATTTGATTTTTTTTTTTTTTTTTTTTTTTTTTTCAGTTTCCAGTCTAGGCCTTTTATGGTTTCATCCTTTTGTTTTGTGGTATTGTGTTTTGTTAACTTTTTGGAAAGATGAGTAATGGTCAGCCAGCGGGTGGCACAGGACATTATCTCTCACCTCAGTGCATCTGTCACTACCCCTTTACTCAGTGCTGCCCCTTCACCTGCCCATGCTGATATGCTAGCCAGTTCCCCTTTACATAGTGCTACCCCTCAACCTAGCCATGCAAATGTGTCTGCCACAAATGCTTTTGACGTGTCCCATTTGCAATATGTCCCTCATCGAAAGCTGAAGGAGCCCCCCTGCTTCAGAGGAGACAACCCAGACTCTGTTTCCGTCCAGGAGTGGGAGGAGCTCATGAGGAGTTTCATTAAGAGGGGGAATCTGCAACCTGAGGAACAAGCGGAGGAGATCCTTGTTCATCTTGGTGGCAAAGCAAAGGATGTTGTCAGGTTTGGGACCAGGAACAGTGGTATTAACATCACCTGTAACCCCGATGCCATTTATGGTCTCATGCGGAAGCACTTTGATTCTGTTCCGTGTTCACCACTCCCATTAGCAGACTTTTACACCACTCTTCCTGGGAAGGGTGAGGATGCTGTCACTGGACAGCCCCAGCACTGAGGTGACTCGAATGTTCATAAAGAACTGCCCTTCTACTGAGCTCGCCATGACCTTCAGGTCGAAGACGATAGACAAGTGGACTGCTCGTGAAGTCCAAGACATTCTGAACGAATATCATTCTGAAATGATGTCAGTGAACAGAACTTCCAGAGAAAGGGTGTCAGTGAATGCTCTTGCTGCTGTCTCGCCACCTGCACCACCTGCTGAAGAACAGAGCCCACTGCGGCCACAGGGCACTGACCCTGATGCCCTGAACCGCCTTATTAACATGCTGGAGAAGGTGCTCCTGCAAAGATCTTCCCCAGCTTCAAACAGTCCTGTTCATGGTCCGACTCGACGGCCTGGCCCAAGGCACCCCAGGATCGGTGGGTTGCACTTGGAGGAAATGTCTTCTTCTCCACCATGGACTTGACGTCTGGCTTCTACAATGTGCCACTCCATGAAGAGCACAAAAAATACACAGCTTTCTCTTCACCTTTTGGCCTCCACTAGTACAACAGAATGCCACAAGGTCTGTCCAACAGTCCTGCAACATTCATGCGAATGATGATGTCAATCTTCGGGGATGAAAACTTCACTAGTCTGCTCTGCTATCTTGATGACCTGATGGTCTTTGCCCCAACTGAACAGCAGGCACTTGAGCGTCTAGAGATGGTGTTCTCCCGTCTGAAAAGTCACAAACTCAAACTGGCCCCCAAGAAGTGTCATCTCTTGCGGAGGTCAGTAAGGTTCCTGGGACATGTCATTTGTGGGGACGGGGTGATGAAGGACCCTGACAAGATGAAAGCCATCATGGATGTGGGAGAGGCTGACCTGATGGAGAGTGATGGTGTGACCCCTTCCTGGAGGAAGATTAATTCTTTCCTGGGCCTAATCTTCTACTATCAGCACTTCATAGCTGACTGCTCTGCTAAAGCAAAACCCTTGTACAGACTCCTCTCTGGAAGGCAGGTGCAGCATAAGGCCATGGGAGGCAGGAAGGTGAAAAAGCGATCATCTGCTCCACCAGCGCTTATGGCGAGCGACTGGACTGCTGCATGCAAAGAATCGTTCCAGACCCTGAAGAATGAATTAGCTTGCAATGTCACCTTATCCCACCCCAACTTCAGTGAGCCCTTCGTTCTCGCTGTTGATGCGTCGTTTGATGGCATTGGCGCAGTCCTGTCTCAAGTGCCACCAGGTGAGACTGTTGCTCGACCTGTCGCTTTCGCCAGCAAGACACTGTCCCGATCACAAATTAACTATCCAGCGCACAGGTTGGAATTCCTGGCGTTAAAATGGGCCATTTGTGACAAGTTTGGTCATTGTCATTGCCCATTGTCCTACATCTTAACAAAGCCATGTTTGGACGCATGTGAACAAAGATGGGTTGCTAAGCTTGCCGCATTCGATTTCGATCTGAAGTATGTCCCTGGCGTTAAGAACGTTGTCGCTGATGCGCTAAGCCGCGAGCCATTCGTTCAGTCATGTATCAGTCAACGTCTGATGAAAGAGCCCTACGTTGCACTGCTGGACGAAGTTAATGGCGTCGTCAGGGGTACAGTGCAAGATGCCTTCCGGCTGACAACTGCCAAGTTCTTCAAGAAAGGGAACCAAGACCATCCGATTCTGATGCTGAAGCCCTTATTTTATTTTGAAAGGTGACCCGCAGCTATTTTAGGTCGAGAAAAAAAAATGGCCGAAATGTTTGTTTGATGGAAAGCGGGTCAAGCCGGAGTGGTTGGTGAGCCAAAAATTCTGTTGACCTCACGTTGTCTGTGTTGCCTCGACCCAAAAACTCAAGAAGGAAAATAAACGAGTTAAATGGAACCCACGTCTCATCAATAGATGAATGATGTAGTGGTGCTGGTATGACGGACGGACATTGAAGACACCTGAGCGTCAAAGGTAAAGAGCGGCTACATGAATGAAAACTGTGGAACTACACAGTCAATCAACACAATCAACACATTGAACACACAAACACATCACATCCTTCCTTCATTTGGCAGCAGACAATAAAACAGCAGTTGGATCAAAGATGCAGTGGAGTCCGAAGAGACGCCAGTGAAGGATCTCTGATCCAGTGGAGCTCCAAGCTGCAGTGACTTTACACACAACTGAGCATCATGTTGAGTTGAAGCAGCAGATCAGAGCAACACTGTCAGTCACAACAGGACGTGTTGACACTCAGTGGCTGGAACACACTGGAGTGTGAAGCTGCACTGAGGACACTGTAGTGGAGACACTGAGGACCTGGGGCTTCATTTACAAAAACGTACATGGATTTCATCCTGAAACAAAAAAATCTGGATGTTCAAAATGTTGCGAACGCACAAACGCACACCCATTTCCTTTGAGCGTCCCAATCCTCGTGGAATTGATCGCACATGAGCACGAGCCCTGCTCCTCCCTCGGAACACCTCCACATACAAAGCGTTGTCCCCCCTTGTTGGAAATCCAACATGCTGGTGGACTTTTGGAAGGACAGTCTTGAGGTCAGCATGACTAAAATCTCCAGTGAGGATGGTAAAGCTTTTGGGTTTGCTGTCTGTTGATCACTGATGGCCTGGTACAGTTCATTGAGTGCAGCGTTCCTCTCACTGCTGTTGTTGGTGGGAGGGATGTAAACTGCAACTAGCAAAATGGCAGTAAACTGCCAGGGCAGATAGAATGGACGGCACTTTATGATCATCAACTGTGCCAGTGGTGAACAGTGTTTGCATACCACTGCAGTGTCCCGGCACCACGCACCACAGATGTAAACACATGCTGCACCACCGCGGGACTTCCCTCCATTTACATGATGATGGTGATGATGATGATGATGATGATGATGATGATGATGATGATGATGATGATGATGATGATCAGACATTAATGAGTCTTGATTCACTTTCACTGTCTTTAGAATCTCACATGTCGACCACAACTTCTCTCTCTGCTCTCCTTCATCCAGTGAACTCTCAGAGTTTCAGTGTGCAGTGGTGTCTTCAGCTCTGCAGTCCAGCCCCTCCCACCTCACACTGCTGGACCTGAGTGAGAACTTCCTGAGGGATCCTGGAGTGAAGCTGCTCTGTGCTGGACTGCAGAGTCCAAACTGCAGACTGGAAGTTCTCTGGTCAGTTCCTGCTTCCTACTGGTGGACAGTGTGTGTCAGCAGATGACAACTGGTGTGTAACGCTGCTCAGTGTGAAGACTTTGAAGCAGATATTAAAGACTCATCTAGACAAAGTGGATGTTGATATTTTCATGTCAACAATCTGCAGCCAGAAAAGACTTTGGATGGTGGAAGAAAGTGTGGAAAATGTCTCCAGTCACTTTGGAGCTCAATGGAAGTTGTTGATTGGTGATGAAGGTCACATGACTGAGCAGAAGATCCTGTGAAGAAATATTAGAGGCAGATTAATAGTGCAGCAGTATTTCTTCATCTTGTCCTTTGAATGTGTTTGACTTGTAACGAGACTCTGATGACTGAAAACAGCCACAAGCACACAAAGGACTCACTGATTATTTTCCATCTTCACTGCTGATTGGCTGCACACTGACTGACACACTGCTGTTGTTATTGTGTTGACAACCCACTGGCACAATGAGTCGTTTGAGGGAATGACTCAGTGATCCCAACAGCTGCACATCTGGATCATCAACAGGGAGAAATGACTCTGAATATGACATTTACACCATGGAAGAAATCAAATATTGATTCTTTATTCAGACTGGAGAACTGCTGGTTGACAAAGCTCAGCTGTGATTGGCTGCTCTCAGCTCTGAAGTCCAACCCCTCCCACCTCAGAGAGCTGAACCTGAGTTGGAACCACCTCAAGGATTCATCAGTGAAGGAGCTGAGTGGGGTTTTCTGCAGAGTCCAGACTGTAAACTGGAGACTCTGAGGTCAGTTCACCCTCTTCACTCTACAACTTCTATCACTCTTGTTGTTGTTGTCATGATTTTCACTTCACTGCTGTTGGAAATTCAATTTGCAGACACTTTTTTTTATAATGAATGAAAGGGCGTGTTTTCATTGCCTCACCTCGCCTCGCCATGGTATGGTGTTTGGGTGTTTGCACTGGCCGCTACACAGTTGTAGGGGGCGCTGTTTTGGTACCTCAATCCCCCAGGGTCCGAGCAAGACGAAGCGAGTTTAGTGGTGACGTAGCGACGAGCAGGGCACTGGATTGGCTCCGTGTCCGCGTCGATGTTCCCTGTCAGAGCGGACATCCACGCCAACTCCTTTGACACAGAACTTCCGTGTCAGGTACATTTTACCGTGAATACAAGTAGCTACTATTGGTGTTGTACAAATACATTTATGTGTATACAGTTTTTGAAAACAGCTTTTTCAATACATGTTTACTTTCGTCTTTTGGGGAGAGGCAGGCGAACCGGGAATGCCCTCGACGTCGCGAGTGTGTTCAACCATATTCGCGAAAACGGCAAATGGCGAAGCGCTCGGTAAAGAAAACAAATCGAGTTGCTCCTGCGTGAGGCGCGGTAAGCTAGGGAACCCCAGGAGTCTTGAGGAGAGAAGAAATACTGATTCGTCGAGAGGACGTGGCTCTTGGCCGCGAGGAAGCCTCAAACACCGCGGCATATAACAAAGTCGTCCTTGGCTCGCGAGGGCAGCTATTTCAAATAAGGAGGCGTGTTTACTGTCTGTTTTTCTGTTTGTTTGTTTTTAAATAAACGCTATTTCCCGTTGTATCCGTCTCGTGTTTACTTTTGGTGAAAATATGAAGGTTGAACTACACATTTGCTCGCATGGAAAACGAAACAATAAATTATAAATGTTGCTGCATAAATGATCAACTGTGACTTCAGTGAGGGAAAGTGTTCTTTCTTGAACAGAAAAGCAACCACAGACCGAGCAGCAGGTATGAAACAACTTCTACTTTGTCCATCGCTGCGCTGTTGTGTATCGCACAGAAGTGATGCTGGGGAAAACATTGTTTTCATACCACAGTCTCGTAATCACAGAGCCAATGAAAACGCAATCGTACCGAGGCGAACCGTGGTGAGGCGAGGCAATGAAAACACGCCCTAAACTGGACTTGAAGGTACAGTGGGTAAAATCCTCCCATCTAGTGGTCAGATTGCAGACTGCTTTTGTTGCAGATTCTGAAGTCGACGTTTCACTTTGATGTTCAGAGTGATGACACCCTGGTAAAATTCCATCGTTATAAACTCTCCATCATTTCTTCTCTATTCAGGTTGGAGTACTGCTGGTTGTCAAAGCTCAGCCGTGATTGGCTGCTCTCAGCTCTGAAATCCAACCCCTCCCACCTCAGACACCTGGACCTGAGTCAGAACCAGCTGCAGGATTCATCAGTGAAGGTTCTGAGTGGTTTTCTGCAGAGTCCAGATTGTAAACTGGAGACTCTGAGGTCAGTTCACCCTCTTCACTCTACAACTTCTATCACTCTTGTTGTTGTCGTCATGATTTTCACTTGACTGTTGTTGGAAATTCAATTTGCAGTCACTGGTTTGTGTTTGAAATGAGTGGAACTGGGTTTGAAGCAGGGGTGTCCATTAGGTCAATCGTGTGGAGTCCTCGTCACTTCCAGCAGGTAGAATGGTTCAGGCAGGAACTCAGTGATCTTGGTCATAATGTACGATGTGCTGGATTTTGTTTTTATATGTGCTGGATTTTACAGTCAAAGGTAAATGAGACAAATCGGCTTCTGCACCGCTCAGATCAAATAAAGGAGACATAAAGCAGATTTCATTTTAAATCTGAAACTATAATAATTGTTAAAATCAATGTATACTTCAGATACCTGCATTCTGTATGAGAGCAGACAGGGACAGCAAAAAGAGTTTGGCTGTTGTTTTCTTTAAATACACGCCAAACTACCGTGCTTGTCACCTGAGCCTGCAATCCTGGCGTAAACTGACGGAGACGCCTCACTCACAAAATACGCTTCAAAGTCACGCACAGCAGAAGCACCGGAGATCCTGGGAGATGCTGCTAGCAAAACATCTGTGTTCCACACACACACACACACACACACACACACACACACACACACACACACCGATTGTATAGTAGGTAGATCTTTTTGACTTGGTCATTTTAAAAGTAGCTTGCATGTTGAAAAAGTGTGAGCACCCCTGGTTTAAAGGTACAGAGTGTAAAATCCTGCCATCTGCTGGTCAGATTTCAGATTGCAGCGCTCATTCACTCACCCTCTCTCCTTTGTTGAGTGTCAGATTCTAAAGTGGACATTTGACTTTGATTCTAAACTCTCCATCATTTCTTCTCTATTCAGGTTGTGGAGATGTAGTTTGTTATAGCTCAGCTGTGATTGGCTGCTCTCAGCTCTGAAGTCCAACGACTCCCACCTCAGACACCTGGAGCTGAGTTGGAACTGCCTTCTGGATTCAACAGTGAAGGTGCTGAGTGGTTTTCTGCAGAGTCCAGACTGTAAACTGGAGGCTCTGAGGTCAGTTTACCCTCTTCACTCTACAACTGCTGCAGTTATTGTTGTCATGACTTTGAATTGAGTTTGTTGGAATTCACTTTGATTCCATTAGAAATGTGTAAAACTGGTTTTAAATTACACACAAACACACACACACACACACACACACACACACACGTTTGCGGACATACGCACTCACGCACGCACACACACACACACGCGCGCGTGCGCACACCCAACTGTGAATGACACTCTCCATCATTTATTCCGTATTCAGGTTGGAGAGGTGCAGGTTGTCATAGATCAGCTGTGATTGGCTGCTCTCAGCTCTGAAGTCCAACCCCTCCCACCTCAGAGAGCTGGACCTGGCTGAGAACTATCTTCAGGATTCATCAGTTAAGGAGCTGAGTGGTTTTCTGCAGAGTCCAGACTGTAAACTGGAGACTCTTAGGTCAGTTCACCCTCTTCACTCTACAACTTCTATCACTCTTGTTGTTGTCGTCATGATTTGCACTTTACTGCTGTTGGAAATTCAATTTGCAGACACTGGTTTGTGATAGTAATGAATGAAACTGGGCTTGAAGGTACAGTGGGTAAAATCCTCCCATCTAGTGGTCAGATTGCAGATTGCAGATGCTGAAGTGATGACACCCAGGAAACTCCATCATTTATTCTCTGTTCAGGTTGTGGGGCTGCAATTTGTCAGAGCTCAGCTGTGATTGGCTGCTCTCAGCTCTGAAGTCCAACGACTCCCACCTCAGACACCTGGACCTGGGTCAGAACCCCCTGAAGGAGTCATCAGTGAAGGAGCCACTGATGGATCTTGTCTACAGCAGTGACCATCAACTGGAGAGTGAGAGGTTAGTACTGGTTTGGAACCATTGGATGATGGTTCCAGCACCAAAGCCAGTTGATCCCACAGCAGAGGTCCAGTGTTCCCAGTCCCAGTGTGAGAGGAGGATGGTGACGTCCAGCTGCTCCTCATTCATCCAACATCTGCTGCCAAACTGCTTCTTCTCTCAGTTCACCACTCAATTATTGATCAGTTCATCTTCATCAGGCCTCAGTATCAGTCCAACACTCCATGGTCACATGACCTTCTGATGTTCCACACTTGACATGTGACTGAGAGTCTGCTTCTTCTCACCAGTCACTCCATCATCTTCATCAACAGTCAACGTCTCTGTGATGATGCGTTCAAGGACCGTGAGTCCTGACTCCTGCTGTCTCTTCTTATCTTTGCAGGTGGTGGTGAGGATGAGGAGAGTGAAGAGGAGCGCTCCATCTACTGGTGGCTGACAGAACTACAACCAGTGGAGCCAAACAGCAAGCTGCACGCACCAACACTGTGTGGGCGTGTCACGACCTTTGACCCCAGTGCAGCCTGGTGGCTGGCGGACTGCTTCTCCCTACAAGCTGCTGTGGTTACTGGGAGAGACGTCCCAGAAGCCACTGGTGGAGCTGAATCCTCAGTGGAAGAAGCAGGACTTGGAGCAGCTGCTCAGTGAAGGCAGCAGCAACACAACCACTGCTTCTGCTCTCATCATCCACGGCTGGAACATCTCAGCATGAAGGTTCCACACATCAGCAACACACTGCTCTGCTCTCACTTCAGACTTCTATAACATCTTCATTTTGGAGGTGAAAAATACTTTTCAAGAGACTTTATTTCTGCTTCATGATCTTAAATGAGGAAATCATGTGGAAAAGATAAAGTGATTCACAACACCTGTGATGGGAACTCAAATCATTGAATTATAAGTAAGACAAAAGAAGTTTCCCTCAAAATAATTCATGGTTTTGATGCTTGCCAGATGTTTGTGTGGAGATTTCAGAAGGACGTCAATGAATCAGAAGGAAACCAGATCATTTATTTTATGTGATTATGTTATATCATCCAAACTTTATTACAAGCTCAAACATTATATTTCAATGATTCAATATTCTGACAATAAAAGCCATCACAACCTCTGACCTGTGTAACCTTGACCTCAACTGACGTTTCATTTCTGCTGCTTTAACACTTTGAATATATATCTCCTGAAGTCCTACCATGGGGATTCTCCATATCTGAATAACTTGTGTACTCAAACCTTCTGTAGGCCATACCCACTTCTCCACTAGGTCTCAACATAAACCACATGAATCAATGAAAATAAATCTCACTTTTACAAACAAATCCAATTCAGTTCAAATATAATTTAAATAAAATAAATGATACATTATAATTATTCACCAACAGATAAATCAATTAAAGATATGAGGTGGTTTGCCCTCTCTGGGTCGGTGGGGAGGCCCTGCCTCAGGGGGAGGAGTTCCAGCATCTCGGGGTCTTGTTTAGGACGCCTCCCTGGGGAGGTGTTCCAGGCATGTCCCACCAGGAGGAGACCCTGCTGGAGGGACCAGGTCTCTGGGCTGGACTGGGAAGCCTTGGGGTCCCACTGGAGGAGCTGGAGGAGGTGACTGGGTCCAGGGAAGTCTGGGGGTCTCTGCTGAGGCTGCTGCCCCCGAGACCTGACTCCAGATACGGCAGTAGAAGATGGATGGATGGATGGATGGATGGATGGATGGATGCCAGGTGATAGAACATTTCATAAAAACAGACTCTGCATTATAACTTCTATTACACTCTAAATAACTCACTCCAATATAACTGCACTCGTCCTTCTCTCACATTACATTGGATCACAATGACCAAACACAACAAAGACAATGATCCAACTGTACTGCCACGTCCAGACTCAGTGTAGGTCTGTAGGCCTCTTGGACCTTCATGTGAACCACTGCGTGTTGACTGGAGGTGAAACATGGCTGACTGCTGTCCTCCTACCTGGACAATGCAATCTCACTTTCAATCTCACAGCCACTAAAAAACCTGATTGTGATTGAGAGGTCCTCAGCAGCCAATCACTGTTGGGAGTCCAGCCTTCAAACACTCCTCCTGAATCCACAGTCACATCTGTGAGCATCTGGAACTTTGGCCCTGATCCTCCACACCACACACCTTGGGATGACAGCGCCACCTACCTGGATCCTTTCAGCAGCCAGTCCATGCTCTGACCCGTTTCCACTGTGGCCTGTTGGCTCATCTGGACCGGAGTCTGGATCATCAGTGTCCAGGTTCATGGAATCTGTCAGAGTGCCGCCGTCCTGTGATGTAATGATAGAGAATCACTCTATTTATACTGATGTGCAGAACCACTAGAGTGTCATTTCTTCACTGCTGTCAGCAACAAGCATTTGGTATCACACTGGTGTACAACACTTATGGGCTAATTAATAAGAAATGACATATTTATGAATCACGCGCAATGCCCAGATTGTTGCTGCTTATCTGCTGATATGAGCCGTCAACTGTTGCAATATTGAACCACGGGCAGGAAATTACAATTAGTGTAGAGTGTATTATAATTTAAAAGTTTACTAACGGTAGTTCTTTAAAGAATTTAGCAGGGATGGAACAGGCTAACGTGACAACGTCACTTGTAAAACGGTAGGAGCTCAACCTGCTGTCACGGTGAAAACTCTGTGTTACGTCCCGTCTCGGGGGACCGAGACGCAACGTGTGGGACACCTTCCCCCACTCCCAAGGCTCATTAATTTCTCACGGCAGTTGGCGGTTTTCAACAAAAACATTTATGAATCAGTAAATGAAATAAACAAAACAACTTAACCGGTGGGCAGCAAAGGCTTCAGGGTGGGCCCAGGCCAAAATAATAAACCAAACTCCAACTAGCTCGCCTTAAGAACTAACTAAAGAAAGAAAGAGAAGCCAAATACAGAAAGGCTAACCTCCCTACATACTTAATAAACATGAGAAAAGAGGGGACAAAGAAAATGGCAGCCCAGCCCTACGGCTGCGTGCTCTAACACCATTTCAGAAGTGACTAACTGCAGACTTGGGAGCGGAGCAGGGATGACCGTCAGGCTGGCTCGACTGCTCCTCCTTCTCAGTCATGGCGCGTCCAATCAGCAGCCAACATCCAGGACCGCACCTGCAAGGCGTCATCCACTCTCTCACACACACACAGACACAAACATAGAGGCACCTAGACCCACCCGTGGGTCATAACACCCCCTCCCTTAAGATCCAAACCCTATTAACATACCGACAAACAAAACTAAACAAGAAAACCCTCAGTTCCCCCGAAATAAGAATTTCGCAGCTAGTCCACATGTACACGTGATAATGCATCTGCCAACACAATATCAAGATCCCTAGATAGTAAGTTTGATAGATGGATAGAAATAGATAAGTTAGTTAAAGTTACACACACACTATATATATATATATATATATATATATATATATATATATATATATATATATATATATATATATATATATATTATTTTTCTTTTATTATTAACCTCTTTCAATGAACTCCAAAACATACATGGTCAAAATTCATATTATTATTATGTTGTTGTTTTTTTTAAATGCTCATACAAAACAAGAAAAGTGGAGGGAGAGTGGTCTGAATTGGGTTCAGTGAGCATCACATCCACTTGTAGTGCATTATTTCCAGCAGCAAGCTTCTGTTAAGACTGTTCACTTTTTCGTTCACTCACGAACTCAAACGCAACGATTGGTGACGAGCATCCAGCACGTGACCTCTACGATGACCTTCCTCCCACGGAAGTACCATAGGAGGACACGGCTTAAATAGTATGGCTTGTCCACCAGAAGGCTGTATTATGGTGTACATAATATAAAACTTCGGCCCAGTTCTGCTTGTATTGCATTGTATTGGTTGGTGTTCCTGAAGTTTCATTTTTCCCTTTTTATTTTTTACATCCATGTTTGTGATGAAATAGTATTGTGAATCGCTAGCTCGCATTGCATGCTGGGAACAAGCGTCACTCAAGGAAGTTTTGGCTTCGCCGACACGGTCCTGAAGGGAAGTGGGTTTTAGTGCACTGGAACGGGATGAATGTGTTCAATCAAGCACTACAAACCTGATTAATCGTCTTAATACTTCACTTCGAATGGCCATATTGTTTAGGATTAGAATTAGATGACAAC
>NW_027466092.1:22662500-22802500 GCF_046127955.1 Nelusetta ayraudi
CTCCTCATCCTCCCTCACCTCCACCTGTAGAGAGAAGAAGAGACAGCAGGAGTCAGGACTCAGGGTCCTTGAACGCATCATCACAGAGACGCTGACTGTTGATGGAGATGGTGGAGTGACTGGTGAGAAGAAGCAGACTCTCAGTCACATGTCTAGTGTGGAACATGTGAAGGTCATGTGACCATGGAGTGTTGGACTGATACTGAGGCCTGATGAAGATGAACTGATCAATAATTGGGTGGTGAACTGAGAGAAGAAGCAGTTTGGCAGCAGATGTTGGATGAATGAGGAGCAGCTGGACGTCACCATCCTCCTCTCACACTGTGACTGGGAACACTGGACCTCTGCTGTGGGATCAACTGGCTTTGGTGCTGGAACCATCATCCAATGGTTCTAAACCAGTACTGACCTCACACTCTCCAGTTGATAGTCTCTGCTGTGGACAAGATCCATTAGTGGCTTCACTCCTGAATCCTGCAGCTGGTTCCCATCCAGGTCCAGGTGTCTGAGGTGGGAGGGGTTGGACTTCAGAGCTGAGAGCAGCCAATCACAGCTGAGCTTTGACAAACTGCAGCACCACAACCTGAATAGAGAATAAATAATGGAGAGTTTATAATGATGGAGAGTTTTTCCAGGGTGTCATCACTCTGAAAATCAAAGTGAAATGTCCACTTCAGAATCTGCAATCTGCAAGCTGACCACTAGATGGGAGGATTTTACACACTGTACCTTTAAACCCAGTTTCATTAATTTCAAACACAAACCAGTGACTGCAAATTGAATTTCCAATAGCAGTCAAGTGAAAATCATGACAACAATAACAAGAGTGATAGAAGTTGTAGAGTGAAGAGGGTGAACTGACCTCATAGTCTCCAGTTTACAGTCTGGACTCTGCAGAAAACCACTCAGCACCTTCACTGTTGAATCCAGAAGGCAGTTCCAACTCAGCTCCAGGTGTCTGAGTTGGGAGGGGTTGGACTTCAGAGCTGAGAGCAGCCATTCACAGCTGAGCTTTGACAACCTGCACCTCCACAACCTGAATAGAGAAGAAATGATGGAGAGTTTTTCCAGGGTGTCTTCACTCTGAGAATCAAAGTCAAAAGTCGACTTTAGAATCTGACACTCATCAAAGGAGAGAGGGTGAGTGAATGAGCGCTGCAATCTGAAATCTGACCACCAGATGGCAGGATTTTAACCTTTAAACCAGAGGTGCTCACACTTTTTCAACATGCGAGCTACTTTTAAAATGACCAAGTCAAAAAGATCTACCTACTATACAATCGATGTGTGTGTGTGTGTGTGTGTGTGTGTGTGTGTGTGTGTGTGTGTGTGTGGAACGCAGATGTTTTGCTAGCAGCATCTCCCAGGATGTCCAGTGCTTCTGCTGTGCGTGACTTTGAAGCGTATTTTGCGAGCGAGGCGTCTCCGTCAGTTTACGCCAGGATTGCAAGCTCACGCAACAACCCCGGTAGTTTGGCGTGTAGTTAAAGAAAACAACAGCCAAACTCTTTTTGCTGTCCCTGTCTGCTCTCAAACAGAATGCAGGTATCTGAAGTATACATTGATTTTAACAATTATTATAGTTTCAGATTTAAAATGAAATCTGCTTTATGTCTCCTTTATTTGATCTGAGCGGTGCAGAAGCCGATTCGTCTCATTTACCTTTGACTGTAAAATCCAGCACATATAAAAACAAAATCCAGCACATCGTACATTATGACCAAGATCACTGAGTTCCTGCCTGAACCATTCTACCTGCTGGAAGTGACGAGGACTCCACACGATTGACCTAATGGACACCCCTGCTTCAAACCCAGTTCCACTCATTTCAAACACAAACCAGTGTCTGCAAATTGAATTTCCAACAGCAGTGAAGTGAAAATCATATTTTTGTTATATGTTTATAACGATGGAATTTTACCAGGGTGTCATCACTCTGAACATCATAGTGAAACGTCGACTTCAGAATCTGCAACAAAAGCAGTCTGCAATCTGACCACTAGATGGGAGGATTTTACCCACTGTACCTTCAAGCCCAGTTTAGGGCGTGTTTTCATTGCCTCACCTCACCACGGTTCGCCTCGGTATGATTGCGTTTTCATTGGCTCTGTTATTACGAGACCGTGGGCGGAGTCGACACGGTAAAGCGGGACAATGTTTTCCCCAGCATCACTTCTGTGCGATACACAACAGCGCAGCGATGGACAAAGTAGAAGTTGTTTCATACCTGCTGCTCGGTCTGTGGTTGCTTTTCTGTTCAAGAAAGAACACTTTCCCTCACTGAAGTCACAGTTGATCATTTATGCAGCAACATTTATAATTTATTGTTTCGTTTTCCATGCGAGCAAATGTGTAGTTCAACCTTCATATTTTCACCAAAAGTAAACACGAGACGGATACAACGGGAAATAGCGTTTATTTAAAAACAAACAAACAGAAAAACAGACAGTAAACACGCCTCCTTATTTGAAATAGCTGCCCTCGCGAGCCAAGGACGACTTTGTTATATGCCGCGGTGTTTGAGGCTTCCTCGCGGCCAAGAGCCACGTCCTCTCGACGAATCAGTATTTCTTCTCTCCTCAAGACTCCTGGGGTTCCCTAGCTTACCGCGCCTCACGCAGGAGCAACTCGATTTGTTTTCTTTACCGAGCGCTTCGCCATTTGCCGTTTTCGCGAATATGGTTGAACACACTCGCGACGTCGAGGGCATTCCCGGTTCGCCTGCCTCTCCCCAAAAGACGAAAGTAAACATGTATTGAAAAAGCTGTTTTCAAAAACTGTATACACATAAATGTATTTGTACAACACCAATAGTAGCTACTTGTATTCACGGTAAAATGTACCTGACATGGAAGTTCTGTGTCAAAGGAGTTGGCGTGGATGTCCGCTCTGACAGGGAACATCGACGCGGACACGGAGCCAATCCAGGGCCCTGCTCGTCGCTACGTCACCACTAAACTCGCTTCGTCTTGCTCGGACCCTGGGGGATTGAGGTACCAAAACAGCGCCCCCTACAACTGTGTAGTGGCCAGTGCAAACACCCTAACACCATACCATGGAGAGGCGAGGTGAGGCAATGAAAACACGCCCTTTCATTCATTATCAAAAAAAAAGTGTCTGCAAATTGAATTTCCAACAGCAGTGAAGTGAAAATCATGACAACAACAACAAGAGTGATAGAAGTTGTAGAGTGAAGACGGTGAACTGACCTCAGAGTCCCCAGTTTACAGTCTGGACTCTGCAGAAAACCACTCAGCTCCTTCACTGATGAATCCTTAAGGTGGTTCCAACTCAGGTTCAGCTCTCTGAGGTGGGAGGGGTTGGACTTCAGAGCTGAGAGCAGCCAATCACGGCTGAGCTTTGTCAACCAGCAGTTCTCCAGCCTGAATAAAGAATCAATATTTGATTCCTTCCATGGTGTAAATGTCATATTCAGAGTCATTTCTCCCTGTTGATGATCCAGATGTGCAGCTGTTGGGATCACTGAGTCATTCCCTCAAAGGAGTCATTGTGCCAGTGGGTTGTCAACACAATAACAACAGCAGTGTGTCAGTCAGTGTGCAGCCAATCAGCAGTGAAGATGGAAAATAATCAGTGAGTCCTTTGTGTGCTTGTGGCTGTTTTCAGTCATCAGAGTCTCGTTACAAGTCAAACACATTCAAAGGACAAGATGAAGAAATACTGCTGCACTATTAATCTGCCTCTAATATTTCTTCACAGGATCTTCTGCTCAGTCATGTGACCTTCATCACCAATCAACAACTTCCATTGAGCTCCAAAGTGACTGGAGACATTTTCCACACTTTCTTCCACCATCCAAAGTCTTTTCTGGCTGCAGATTGTTGACATGAAAATATCAACAACATCCACTTTGTCTAGATGAGTCTTTAATATCTGCTTCAAAGTCTTCACACTGAGCAGCGTTACACACCAGTTGTCATCTGCTGACACACACTGTCCACCAGTAGGAAGCAGGAACTGACCAGAGAACTTCCAGTCTGCAGTTTGGACTCTGCAGTCCAGCACAGAGCAGCTTCACTCCAGGATCCCTCAGGAAGTTCTCACTCAGGTCCAGCAGTGTGAGGTGGGAGGGGCTGGACTGCAGAGCTGAAGACACCACTGCACACTGAAACTCTGAGAGTTCACTGGATGAAGGAGAGCAGAGAGAGAAGTTGTGGTCGACATGTGAGATTCTAAAGACAGTGAAAGTGAATCAAGACTCATTAATGTCTGATCATCATCATCATCATCATCATCATCATCATCATCATCATCATCATCATCATCACCATCATCATGTAAATGGAGGGAAGTCCCGCGGTGGTGCAGCATGTGTTTACATCTGTGGTGCGTGGTGCCGGGACACTGCAGTGGTATGCAAACACTGTTCACCACTGGCACAGTTGATGATCATAAAGTGCCGTCCATTCTATCTGCCCTGGCAGTTTACTGCCATTTTGCTAGTTGCAGTTTACATCCCTCCCACCAACAACAGCAGTGAGAGGAACGCTGCACTCAATGAACTGTACCAGGCCATCAGTGATCAACAGACAGCAAACCCAAAAGCTTTACCATCCTCACTGGAGATTTTAGTCATGCTGACCTCAAGACTGTCCTTCCAAAAGTCCACCAGCATGTTGGATTTCCAACAAGGGGGGACAACGCTTTGTATGTGGAGGTGTTCCGAGGGAGGAGCAGGGCTCGTGCTCATGTGCGATCAATTCCACGAGGATTGGGACGCTCAAAGGAAATGGGTGTGCATTTGTGCGTTCGCAACATTTTGAACATCCAGATTTTTTTGTTTCAGGATGAAATCCATGTACGTTTTTGTAAATGAAGCCCCAGGTCCTCAGTGTCTCCACTACAGTGTCCTCAGTGCAGCTTCACACTCCAGTGTGTTCCAGCCACTGAGTGTCAACACGTCCTGTTGTGACTGACAGTGTTGCTCTGATCTGCTGCTTCAACTCAACATGATGCTCAGTTGTGTGTAAAGTCACTGCAGCTTGGAGCTCCACTGGATCAGAGATCCTTCACTGGCGTCTCTTCGGACTCCACTGCATCTTTGATCCAACTGCTGTTTTATTGTCTGCTGCCAAATGAAGGAAGGATGTGATGTGTTTGTGTGTTCAATGTGTTGATTGTGTTGATTGACTGTGTAGTTCCACAGTTTTCATTCATGTAGCCGCTCTTTACCTTTGACGCTCAGGTGTCTTCAATGTCCGTCCGTCATACCAGCACCACTACATCATTCATAAATTGATGAGACGTGGGTTCCATTTAACTCGTTTATTTTCCTTCTTGAGTTTTTGGGTCGAGGCAACACAGACAACGTGAGGTCAAAAGAATTTTTGGCTCACCAACCACTCCGGCTTGACCCGCTTTCCATCAAACAAACATTTCGGCCATTTTTTTTTCTCGACCTAAAATAGCTGCGGGTCACCTTTCAAAATAAAATAAGGGCTTCAGCATCAGAATCGGATGGTCTTGGTTCCCTTTCTTGAAGAACTTGGCAGTTGTCAGCCGGAAGGCATCTTGCACTGTACCCCTGACGACGCCATTAACTTCGTCCAGCAGTGCAACGTAGGGCTCTTTCATCAGACGTTGACTGATACATGACTGAACGAATGGCTCGCGGCTTAGCGCATCAGCGACAACGTTCTTAACGCCAGGGACATACTTCAGATCGAAATCGAATGCGGCAAGCTTAGCAACCCATCTTTGTTCACATGCGTCCAAACATGGCTTTGTTAAGATGTAGGACAATGGGCAATGACAATGACCAAACTTGTCACAAATGGCCCATTTTAACGCCAGGAATTCCAACCTGTGCGCTGGATAGTTAATTTGTGATCGGGACAGTGTCTTGCTGGCGAAAGCGACAGGTCGAGCAACAGTCTCACCTGGTGGCACTTGCGACAGGACTGCGCCAATGCCATCAAACGACGCATCAACAGCGAGAACGAAGGGCTCACTGAAGTTGGGGTGGGATAAGGTGACATTGCAAGCTAATTCATTCTTCAGGGTCTGGAACGATTCTTTGCATGCAGCAGTCCAGTCGCTCGCCATAAGCGCTGGTGGAGCAGATGATCGCTTTTTCACCTCCCTGCCTCTCATGGCCTTATGCTGCACCTGCCTTCCAGAGAGGAGTCTGAACAAGGGTTTTGCTTTAGCAGAGCAGTCAGCTATGAAGTGCTGATAGTAGAAGATTAGGCCCAGGAAAGAATTAATCTTCCTCCAGGAAGGGGTCACACCATCACTCTCCATCAGGTCAGCCTCTCCCACATCCATGATGGCTTTCATCTTGTCAGGGTCCTTCATCACCCCCTCCCCACAAATGACATGTCCCAGGAACCTTACTGACCTCCGCAAGAGATGACACTTCTTGGGGGCCAGTTTGAGTTTGTGACTTTTCAGACGGGAGAACACCATCTCTAGACGCTCAAGCACCTGCTGTTCAGTTGGGGCAAAGACCATCAGGTCATCAAGATAGCAGAGCAGACTAGTGAAGTTTTCATCCCCGAAGATTGACATCATCATTCACATGAATGTTGCAGGACTGTTGGACAGACCTTGTGGCATTCTGTTGTACTAGTGGAGGCCAAAAGGTGAAGAGAAAGCTGTGTATTTTTTGTGCTCTTCATGGAGTGGCACATTGTAGAAGCCAGACGTCAAGTCCATGGTGGAGAAGAAGACATTTCCTCCAAGTGCAACCCACCGATCCTGGGGTGCCTTGGGCCAGGCCGTCGAGTCGGACCATGAACAGGACTGTTTGAAGCTGGGGAAGATCTTTGCAGGAGCACCTTCTCCAGCATGTTAATAAGGCGGTTCAGGGCATCAGGGTCAGTGGCCTGTGGCTGCAGTGGGCTCTGTTCTTCAGCAGGTGGTGCAGGTGGCGAGACAGCAGCAAGAGCATTCACTGACACCCTTTCTCTGAAAGTTCTGTTCACTGACATCATTTCAGAATTATATTCGTTCAGAATGTCTTGGACTTCACGAGCAGTCCACTTGTCTATCGTCTTCGACCTGAAGGTCATGGCGAGCTCAGTAGAAGGGCAGTTCTTTATGAACATTCGAGTCACCTCAGTGCTGGGGCTGTCCAGTGACTTTCCTTGCTCCTTCAGACGTTCAATGGCCAAGTCAACAGCGCGGTTCAGTCTAAGCCAGTAGTCAAAGGCATCCTCACCCTTCCCAGGAAGAGTGGTGAAAAGTCTGCTAATGGGAGTGGTGAACACGGAACAGAATCAAAGTGCTTCCGCAAGAGACCATAAATGGCATCGGGGTTACAGGTGATGTTAATACCACTGTTCCTGGTCCCAAACCTGACAACATCCTTTGCTTTGCCACCAAGATGAACAAGGATCTCCTCCGCTTGTTCCTCAGGTTGCAGATTCCCCCTCTTAATGAAACTCCTCATGAGCTCCTCCCACTCCTGGACGGAAACAGAGTCTGAGTTGTCTCCTCTGAAGCAGGGGGGCTCCTTCAGCTTTCGATGAGGGACATATTGCAAATGGGACACGTCAAAAGCATTTGTGGCAGACACATTTGCATGGCTAGGTCGAGGGGTAGCACTATGTAAAGGGGAACTGGCTAGCATATCAGCATGGGCAGGTGAAGGGGCAGCACTGAGTAAAGGGGTAGTGACAGATGCACTGAGGTGAGAGATAATGTCCTGTGCCACCCGCTGGCTGACCTGTTGAATCAATGCATCACCCATCTGACCTACAATACTAGCAGCAATAACATCAGGGGTAGGTGCAGGGGAACACATGCTGTGCCTGTCCGGGACAGGGGAATGCGTGCCCTGGCTAGCAAGGGCATGAGGGTTTGCATCTGAGTTGGGGGGAGGGATAACACCAGTACTGAGCAAGGGGGGCCCAGGTGTACACTGATTACCCAACACTACACCACCCCCCGGAACAGGACTCTCAAACAGTAAACTTGAAGGATGCATAAAACCCCTCCCTCTGCCAGCACCAAAAGGAGTTACAAAATCATTACCCTGAGGATTACTCATCTTTCCAAAAAGTTAACAAAACACAATACCACAAAACAAAAGGATGAAACCACAAAAGGCCTAGACTGGAAACTGAAAAAAAAAGAAAAGAAAAAAAAGAAAAAGAAAATCAAATAAAAGTACATAAACCCTCTATCTGATGTCTAACACTGCACAAAAGCAACACATCTGACCGACTTCAGTGACCGCAGATGAACAGCAGCAGCAGAACAGTCCCCGGGTCGCTCTGCAGCATCGGTAGCACAACAAAAGAGTCTCGAGTCACGGCACCAAAGTGACCTCTCCTATTCTGTCCTGCTTGCTGTATAATGAAGACTTGCAGAAGTCAGGTGTGGAGCAGCAGTTTATTCTCTGAAACAGAATGGGACACAACCATAACTTGCTCCGTGAAACTTGGTCACCTCCTGCTTCATGGGCTTCCTCTGTACTGAAGTAGTGATCGTATAGTTGTTGTTTCTACAATACAAATAATATTAAAAATAAAATACATTTTTCTACAAAATACAAAAAAATGACATTCGCAATTTCAATAATTCGCTCCCTAAAGCTCCATTTTTATACACTGTAACATTCTTCCAGTTACACACACATACCTGAAACAGAATGGGACACAACCATAACTTGCTCCGTGAAACTTGGTCACTTCCTGCAGAGACAACGTGCTCCGTATGAGAGCTGTGTGCTGCTAATGGACATGCTAGCATGCTAATCGTTTTTAATAGCAATAAATAAAATAAAAAAACGAACTTTGCTTAAAAAAAAAAAAAAAAAAAAAAAAATTAAATGAAAGACACCAGCACACATTAAACACTGAAACACAGTTACATGAAGCATAGCTCAACTTATTGCATTAATTTCTGTCACAGCAGGGAGGAGACCGTCTCACCTGCTTCATGGGCTTCCTCTGTACTGAGGATCGCCCAGAATGCAAAGCGCTAACTTCAAAATAAAATACAAAATAAAATAAAAAATAAAATATAAAGAGCCATGGCTGTGCCCCAACCAAGTTTAACATGATTGAACACAATTTATTTTGTGTGTGTGAGAGAGAGAGAGTGGATGACGCCTTGCAGGTGCGGTCCTGGATGTCGGCTGCTGATTGGACGCGCCACGGCTGAGAAGGAGGAGCAGTCGAGCCAGCCTGACTGTCATCCCTCCTCCGCTCCCAAGTCTGCAGTTAGTCACTTCTGAAATGGTGTTAGAGCATGCAGCCGTAGGTAGTGATGGCCGATGGAGGCTTTGTTGAAGCTTCGACACTTGTTTCAAAAAATGGTTCATTACTCGAGGCTTCAATGACACAGTGCTCGAGGAGGTCATCTAGTGCTCAATAAAATGAAGTGCAATAGAAACGTGTCCATTGTTTCATAGGTTGTTTGGGATTTGATTCGCCATACATTCTTGTTGGACAACACTACATGCTTGTATGGTTCAATGCTGACACAATAAAATAAAAATGAAAAATAAAGACAATGTCTCTTTTTTGGCACGACTGATTGTAGTAGACTATAGCTCTATACTTAGCCTGACAGTTTGTGCAATGCATTATATTATATCCTAAAACAAGACTAAATAGCCCATAGTCTAAAAATTATGTTTAATAGTAAGTGTTCAGTGTTCAGATGTCAAATGTGATCTATTTAAAATGTAGAATAGATGAGCTAAATAACACATATATAATACACGTTGATGGGAATTGAACCGTCGCCTCAGTCTTGCAAGTCCAAGATTGTCATAATGTACCACAAACCCAAATCACACTCCCTTTTTTCATTGAAGCTGTTTGAGTAGCGTTAGCACACCGTGATTCCTCATCAACTACAGGCCTACACTTCAAATAATTATGAGAAAAACCCAAAGTAAAGAGAGCACTTCCATTAGGAAATAGTCAACATGAAATTTCGTCTTCTACTGACACCTGCTGGTCAAATTGAATAGTTGCAAATATTGTGAAGAAGTTGTCATCTAATTCTAATCCTAAACAATATGGCCATTCAAAGTGAAGTATTAAGACAATTAATCAGGTTTGTACTGCTTGATTGAACACATTCATCCCGTTCCAGTGCACTAAAACCCACTTCCCTTCAGGACCGTGTCAGCGAAGCCAAAACTTCCTTGAGTGACGCTGTTTCCCAGCATGCAATGCGAGCTAGCGATTCACAATACTATTTCATCACAAACATGGATGTAAAAAATAAAAAGGGACGAAAAATGAAACTTCAGGAACACCAACCATTGCAATACAAGCAGAACTGGGCAGAAGTTTTATATTATGTACACCATAATACAGCCTTCTGGTGGACAAGCCATACTATTTAATCCGTGTCCTCCTATGGCACTTCCGTGGGTGGAAGCTCGTCGTAGAGGTCACGTGCTGGTTGCACGTCACTCCACCGATCACGTGCTGGTTGCACGTCACTCCACCGATCACCTCGGGGAAGGTTGTTGCCCTTGCAGGGTACCTGATTCAGGTGAGTATATGGAAAATATGGGTCAATGTGGTCAGTCGTAACAAGAGAAGCTTGCTGGCAAAAATAATGCACTACAAGTGGATGTGACACTTTTTTTTTGTTTTGTATGAGCATTTAAAAAAAACAACAACATAATAATAATATGGATTTTGACCATGTATGTTTTGGAGTTCATTGAAAGAGGTTAATATATGTATATATATATATATATATATATATATATATATATATATATATATATATATATATATATATATGTGCGTGTGTGTAACTTTAACTAACTTATCTATTTCTATCCATCTATCAAACTTACTATCTAGGGATCTATCTACTACTAACTCTCAAAAAACTAACGGACAACCAAGAGCAACAAAACCAACCTACTGCAATTCGTATATTTTAGTGTGTGTGTGTGTGTGTGTGGGGGGGGGGGGGTTAAAATGAGCACAGTGATGGTTCCGCAGCATAAAGTGTATCTTCAGTCGTCGATTGTATGTGTGGGAGTCCCTCAGGTTCAGCCCAGCTGATTTAGTGTTCGGTGAGAGGACCCTTGCGTCTGTTAAGGGGTAAGTGGCTTTCCGATGTTAAGCGAGTAGAGAATAATGTGTTAGATTACGTAATTTTTTTTCCGTGAACGCTTGCATCGTGCTTGTGAAACTGCTCACAAAACTCTTGTCGCCAGCCAGTCTAAAATGAAGCGGCAGTTTGACAAGAAAGCTGTGGCTCGAGTTTTTGAGACAGGCGTTGTGTGTTGGTATTGTTGCCGTTACCCGGTTCCGGTTTGCAGGCTGGTTTTTCTGGTCCGTATGTCGTGGAGCGCAAACTTTCCGATACAGATTATGTAGTGCACACTCCTGATAGAAAACGATCATCCCGCGTCTGCCACGTCAAAATGTTGAAAAGTTACGCCCGGTTCACACAGGACGCGGAAGCGCCGCGCCGCGAAGTGAAGCGCTGCGAATCGCCGAGCGCTTCCATTCAGCGCCCATGTTAATCAATCAGTGCGTTTACATGCAGAGCTTAATCGGACTAAGCAATCATTCGGTTTTCTCGTCCAATCGGAGTTCTCACCTTGGTCCCCGTATACATGCAGTTGAGAAATTCAAATTATTGACGGGTCCTCCTCCCAACACTAGGGGGTGGAGTGAGTCTTTTCAGCCGGTCAGCTGCTTTCGGTTGACATATTAAATCTATTATGATATGGAACGATAGTTCATAATGTACGTGTTACTTGCTTTGCAGATAAGGTGTACCCTATTTCTTGTGCTCCTGGTTATTTTAAAAGGCAGACAAGAACGTTGTTTGCTGTTGGAGGGCTACAACAACACTTCGATGCTACGCTTTGTGCCGTCACTACGGACCCCAAACTCTCGTTCTTGTTGGATTTGGGTTCGGAGCAGACTGGTGGGAGAGTTTGTGTACAGGTTTTGCAAAGGAACGGTGTTTTCAGTTATACACACGCTCATTAAAGTGCCGACCGTGGAGGAAGCTGGTGCCGCTGCACGCCGTTTCCAGCAGAATAACAGCGAAATTACCCAAATAAAAACAAATCAGGAAAACATGTCTTTGCTGTGCTTTTATTTACAAAGTTAAAATTCTTCTAACTTACAAAAAATGTGAACGAAAAGGTAGAAATATAAATACGAAGGAATACGTATTTGTTCAGGGGTGCGCAAAGCCGGAGCCCTGCATTTGCTGCGCTACCCTTTTTAAAAAGGTCTCCGTTGCGCATTATTTTAATATGTCCATCTCTTTTAGAAGAGAAAGCATCGCCCCGGTCTCATCCTCTCTCCAAATGTCAACATTCTTATTCGCGTTTGCCAGGTTGTTTCGCGCCGTCTGTTTTGTTAGACGACGTAGTTGTGCGGTCATGAGTCGCGAGAGCGAGGCGTGGCGCATGCGCACTCGCATTGTCCAGTTAATAGTCCGATTAAGGTGTATACATGGCAGAGAAATTTGAATTCCAATCGCATTATCTGGGTGTCTCAATCGGAGTTCTCCGATTCCAATCGGAGTTCTCAAACTCCAATCATAATCGGAGTAAGGTGTTTACATGCAAGTGAGTTCTCCGATCATAATCGGACTAAGGCAATAATTCGATTTTCTCTAGTGCCATGTAAACGCACTGAATGTAGTGGTTCAGACCAGACGCGAACAGGCGAACGGCTCGTGCCATTCATTTCAATGGAAGCGGAAGCACCGCGCCAACGAATTTCGCGAGCGAGGCTCCAACTGGTTCACACCAGACGCGAACAGCTCCGCGACGGTCGACAAGCGCTTCTGCTCAGCTGCACTCTTTTTTTCACTCCCACTTTTTCACTTCTTTTTTTTTCTTAAAAAAAAAAAAAATAAAATAAATCATTTTCGTCATCGCCCCCCCTCGCCCCGTAGCCAGCCCGCTCCATAGCTCACTTTTGTGCGTGTGTGTGTAAATAAATAGAAACACGCACTCAGGTGTCCATCTCAAGACAAAGACCTCTTTCATAATGATCATTGACCGGCATCTCTAGGATCAAACAGACGTATTTTGATCAAGTCTTTCTCTGTGTGTGTGTGTTTAATCTCTCTCGCACTCTGATACAATGTACTGACAAATATAACATACAAATATGATATATGATCGAATTTGTCATTGGGTTTTTATTTTGCAATTAGTTTATTTTGAAAATTCACCGGATTTTCTTGTTTTTTTGAGCGACTTCCTGTACTATTGACGAGGACCGCTCGCGGCTCGCGCACGAAATAGAGCAGACGCCGAAACAACAAATGCATGCCGCGAGCCGCGCAACCACCACATTGATTAACGTCGGCGCCGAATGGAAGCGCTCGGCGGCGCTTCGCTTCCACGTCCAGTGAACTGACGTTAAATGCATGGCACGATCCGCGAGGGGAGCCGCGCGCCTGTTCGCGTCTGGTGTGAACTACTACATTGATTAATATGGGCGCCGAATGGAAGAGCTCGGCGCTTCGCGGCGCTTCGTGGCGCTTCGTGGCGCTTCCGCGTCCAGTGTGAACCGGGCGTTACGTCGCTTGGAAAAATGTGTCGCCTGAGCCTCCGCCCCCTCCATGCCCATTGGCGGAGGGAGGGCTCATGAACAAAAGAAATCGGTGTTCCTTCGGCGCGCCTGGGAAACTCTGAAATTATGAATAACTTAAGCTTGTTTTTGTCCCATTTGCCTGCATCAGCCCGTCATGATATTGTTAAATTAATTGAGAGCCACCCACTATTGTTTTCTGACCACCCCCGCCGTACGTCAGTTTTGCACCATGACATAGAAGTAGAGGGACATGCCACAAGTAAGCAGCACGCACACAGAGTCAATTCTGGGAAGTTAAGAAAGAAGCTTTGGCTCTCCTTCTGACAGTGCCCATCTTGATGATAATTTGGGGTCAGGTTTTTTACAGACTATAATGCCCTCGTAGATGCGGTGGTCTTCAATCTCCAGATTTGCCACAGGAAGGGGGGTTGATAATGTGTTGGCAGATGCGTTATCACGTGTACATGTGGACTAGCTGCGGAATTCTTATTTCAGGGGAACTGAGGTTTTTCTTGTTTAGTTTTGTTTGTAGGTATGTTAATAGGGTTTAGTTCTTAAGAGAGGGGGTGTTATGACCCACAGGTGGGTCTAGGTGCCTCTATCTAAATAACTATTACCAATTTTAAACGTTTAGTTTTTTACTACTACACAAATGTAAAGTCAAACAACATACGCTTACAGAAACTCACACAACAAAATATAAATTAAAATGTGTAAAACAAAAAGAAAAAAAATCAGCATTCAGATAACAGTTTTGTCCTTTAGTGAAGATTGACAATGAGAAAAACCAAGAGCCTCAGCTTTGTGCGGCTGATCCTGTTTCTTCTCTCTGTAAATATCTGCCCTGTTTTGGAGAAGATTCTCTCTGAGGGGACTGATGTTGCTACAATGCACAGTCTCCATGCCATCACATGTGTAAGGCGTCGGTAAATTGAAGCCTGCAGTTTGCAGTTGCAGCTGTTGCACGACAAAACGGGTCAACCAACCCGACAAACGACCCGGGTGATAATCGGCTCCGATCGGCTTGCGATGGAATTGGGACACCCGGGACAACACCACCTTTTTTTTTACCTGCCGCATGGAATGACGTTGAGCGTAACGTACGCTAAATCATAATATCGCGCCAGTCAAGGTCATATCGCGGGCCAGTCCCGCTCACCAGATATCCAAGAAGGTTGGTGAGGGCTGAGCGGGCAAAACCTTTGGTGACTAAGTACCGAAGGGGTGAATTTTTTCTCTACCTTTTTGCGCCTGAGTAAAAAAAGGGGGCACAGGGACGCCTGTGCAGCTACAAGTAATAAGTCTAGACAGGGATGGGGAAGAACCAGAGCAAAGTGGCTGCTGCAGTTCCCCAGGGGGGACAAATTGTGGACGACATGCAGAAAAAATGCGGTCCAGATTGTCTTGATATGTTGGATGTTTGGGTTGAAAAGTATGGTTTCCCAGAGGGGGGATCACTGAGTATGGAGGAATTGAGAAACCTCCGGGATAAACTGAATATAGCCAAGGGAAAGGTTACAAAAAAGAAAAACCCAAACAGGTGGGAGATTCAAATCATCAAAGATCATGAAAGGTGTTTTTCATTCTGGAAACCTGAAGCAGAGGTCAGGGACAGGAAACAAGTAAAGAAACGTGTGAACAGCGCTGGGCGCTGGAGCACAGGGGTGACAGAGATAACGGCAGAGGGTGCACACACTCACACACACTCCCCAGAGGAGGGAGAAAAGGAGCCACTCACACACGAGCATTCAAATGCACCAAATCGTCTGTATCCTTCTCTTACAGGCCTGAGGGACCCTCTCCTGGACATGCCTGTCTTCCCTCCTCCCGCCTGCCCTCATCCAACGCTACCACCGTACAACCCTGCGCACTCCAGCACCGACGCCGCAGCGTCGCCACGTTCATCAGGACTGCCGTCAACCAAACGGCCAGCCTCATCACTGCTTTCAGACAAGGGCTGCTCCCCCAGATCGCCAAAGCAGTTAACAGAAGCTGCTGCGTGGGGATTGAAGATGCCCGGCTGACAGAGGTCCGACGTCATGCAGTGCACGCTGAGAGGCTTCTGCAGGAGGCCAGCGATGCAGAGGACAAGAAGATAAAGCGTGCCTCCCTCACCATGATGAAGCACCTCAGTGACACGGCGAGACGGCCCTACAGGAACAACGACAACCGACGAAGGGCGACTAGCGGAGACAGAGGCGAAAAGGGGGCGTGCCACATCTGCGGCCGCATAAATCACTGGGCCAGAGAATGCCCTGACAAAGGAAGACACCGCGGGCAGAACCATGCCCACCGCAGCCAAGAGAGTGATCGCGAGGACCGGAAAAGAGGATCCAGAGGGGACCAGGACGTGTTTATGTAGCATAATTGTGGCAAAGCACTGTTCCTGCTTTTGTTGTGGTTTGTGGCGTGTGTGAGAGTGATCAGTGAGCAGGGTGCAGTTACCCACTTCTACCAGTGGAGGTCGTGTTCGCCCCGGGGAATAACGCTAGAGAGGTCTCTCAAGTGGCTCGTGAGACCTATGTGGAGCGAACCGTTGTAGCGGACGTTAACGTGTGTGTTATCTGTTGTGCTTCCACAGGTGAGAAGGGGAAATGGTTGAAAATAAGAGCAAATGTATGTGTGGCTGTTTCGTAATTGAAGTCTGAGATCGAGGGTATGTGAGTTAAATTTACGTTTTGAATGTATCGTCTCCGAGTGATTACCTAGCGAAGAGGAAACAACGGCTAGCCCGTTGCTAGGTTACCAGGAGGCGGGGTTGACGCTCGGTTACGTTAGTGTTCGTTTAACGTTATGGGATGTTTATTCAGTAGAAATGTGAATATTTAAATGTATACGAGTAAAATTGAATGTGGGAAACGACATGATTAATAAGTTCAAGTCGAAGTCGGGTATGGATCTGTGTTTTGAAATGTAAAAAGTAGATAACGCTCGAGAGGAAGTCTCTCAAGTGGCTCGTGAGACCTATACGGAGCGAACCGTCGTAGCGGACGTTAACATGTGTGTTGTCTGTTGTGCTTCCACAGAATACCAAAATAAAAGCTTCTAAAGAAACAAAGAAAAACAAAAATAAATGTGTCTTCGCAACATTACCACGCTACATTTACGTTTGACTATCTGCTTTAATATAAAACCGCAAAAAATGTGTTTTATAATTTTCTTTATATAATCTACAAACGTATTAGTATGATCCAGGGAAAATTCCATGTTTGTTTGCGAAACTCATTGGAAGAATGAAGAAAATCTGTTTGATTGTTATTGTCATGAACATGAATCACAAAACATATAAATATATATATACATATATATTGTTTTTTTCATGTGTCACTTTAACAGAGACAACACCATCTGTAATTACTATGTTTGGTTGCATTTCCCTGGCAGGCAAAGATAGATGGAAGAGACATCCTTCTGGGTGGAAAATGGGACTGGCTTGTCTGTGGATGGTGGAGGCTCGCTGGGCTCATCAATCCGTCCATCCATTCACCTTGTTCGTCTCATCCTGACTGCAGCACGCCACTGTGGAGGCTTGACATAACACACATTAGATTAATAACAGAAAAGCAAAATGTGACTGATGGTGTATTATTTAGTGTGCTTCAGTTATAATTCTCATAATGACTATTTTGCTGGCTTCAGACAATATATATAATTGTCCTGTCTTAGTTAAAAGCCCACTCACCACGACAAGGTGCAGGCCAAGAGTGGGAACACAAACACAGACCAGAAACGAACAGGACAAATCCAGACAAGACTACAAAAAACACAAACACAAATAACACTAATATCACTTTTACCACTATCTTTTTTCACAAGAACTTTTATTTCTTTACAAATTGAACCTTAGATTGTGTCACAACAAACTAAATAAACCCTTGAAACAGCCAACAAAACATGAAATAACACTTCATCAATATTATAATGAATATCCTCATAAATGATTTCAATATAACTTTCAACACTTTCTTACAAAAATTTTTTTACGTCTGCCGTAACGATTTTCAAGTTTTTTTCATGTGAATATTTTAACATTGAACATGTTAACTGAACAGTCAATGTAAAATCCCTTCATTGTTGCTCTGACCTCTTCATAATTTGTGACCTCTTCATCATTGGTGATCTCTACATCATTTGTGAACTCTACATGTACATCAGACACAGTATGGCTGTCACATGGTTCCTGAATCACGAGAAAACTGTCTTCTTCAAAGATCTCTGACACCTCTTTACATTTTTTAGAATATGTGTGGTCAAAGATTTGATCAAAATCACGTGTGTGTGTGTGTGTGGGTGTGTGTGTGACTCACTTACCTTTTGTTTGGTAGCCATGCTCTTACCTGATTTGAAGAAACTAAAAATGGTTGGTACAGCTGTTGAAGTTAGGCACTTTCTCTCACCGCGCAAAATGAAAGATTTCTCCTCAAAGTGAAGAGCACACAGCCTGGAGTTGTCATTGGGTGTCCAGTTTTTTCTTCTCACATTTTCCACCCATTTTTGCAACCTTTTTCTGTCCCCAAAAGGAAAGCTGTAAAAAGCAAAACATTCCAAAATTTTTTGTGTGTAATTTTACTTAAAATTGGGTATGCAAACATATTTAACTCATTTAAGCTTGAACACAATGCAGACAGTTGTGCAGAAAGTTTAGTGTTAGCTAAAATATCGGGCACACAGACGGACTTATTATGTATACATTTCTTTCCATTGTAACAGGTCACTACAAGATCTGCAATCCATTACCTAGAATTGGTTTTCCTTAAACTGATGTACAGGATTAATAATCTGACTTTGATGGGCAAATTTGACAACAGAATAAAATTATGAAGCACTAAAACACAGGACCACAAAACAATTAAATGCATGATGAAATAATGATATGCTTTGTTAAATGAAATAAAATGGCATTTTCAACTGCCCGGACCTGGGACCTTTCTGTGTGGAGTTTGCATGTTCTCCCTATGTCTGCGTGGGTTCTCTCCGGGTTCTCCGGCTTCCTCCCACACTCCAAAAACATGCACGTGAGGTCAATTGAACATTCTAAATTGTCCGTAGGTGTGCATGTGAGTGTGAATGGTTGTTTGTCTCTATGTGGCCCTGCGATGAACTGGCGACTTGTCCAGGGTGTCACCCTGCCTTCGCCCTAAGACAGCTGGGATAGGCTCCAGCAGACCCCCGTGACCCTGAATAGGAATAAGCGGGTATAGAAGATGAATGAATGAAATCTTTATTGAATGAATGACACATTTTATTTCACTCGTCGTTTATGTAATTATTATTTTTTGCTCCATAGCTTTCATGATTCAGCATTACATGTTAAGCGTGATGAATTGCATGAAAAGAGAGAGCACTCACTGATAAATTAACATGGTGTGCTGTTTAATTCCATGAGGACGACAAAATATTTGCAAATTTGTGTTAGCTACACACACACGGACGTACGTACGTAAAAACGTCAGCGGCATAAAAGTTCCTTACAGTCATTTCATTAATCATTCTTACCGAAATAACGTGGGTCCTTTGCACCCTTTGCCTGTTGATCGGGTGACACAGTTAATTGCAGCACAGGTCGGCATTTTCTCGAACACTGTAGAGAAGCCAAAAGTTGACCGGTCGACAGGTGCAAGAGAAAGGGAGGAACTTTCAAGATCGTTGAGTTTTTATTTTTTATTTTTTAGTTCTGATGAAATAAATAGACCAATCATTTCATTACTTTGTCTGCTTTCCAAAGAGAGTTGCTTCAAAGAATTATCATTTATTATTCAGTGGCACATTGCTCACTTGTTTAATACACAAATAATAGTATATTATTATAATAATACTATTTTATTAATATAATAATAATATTCATCATCATCATCATCATCATCATCATCATCATCATCAAAATTTCCAAACAACAATCGTCAGTTGTTCCGTAAAAAATACATTCATTTCCATGTTGAATTTCGTACGTTTTGTGACGGTCTCCACACTGACACAACTGCGCATGCTCTATTATCCCATCAATGCGGAAGTCAAAAAGTTTTTGGGAGCCATGCGCTGGGTGAGCAACTTCATTGAAAGGAATGGGACGCCATCTTGGACTCTGGGGCTTGCCGCACTGTCACGCAGGTTGTGACGTGGAGGGCCGGCGACGCCGACAGGTATGATGTGAATGATTGACAGCTACCATTCGTTCCCGTTAGCGAGAGGATTAAAAACAAACAGACACCATAATGGCATCAGAAAGGAGTTATCCCAGCGGTGCGGAAAAACGGAAGGAAAAGAAAACTGATCAAGAAAAACTTGCAAAGGGGAAAGGTAAGTTATTTGTTTGTGATGTGGGCTGGAGAGGTGGAGGTGAAACGCTGTTGTCCCCCCCCAAGTTTGTTTATTTGTCCTGCTAGCCAGCTAGCTAGCGTCGGATAAATGTTAGCTGGCTGGCTAATATTTGTTCGTCATGAATCAGCGTTTTTGTTTGTTTTATGAAAGTTGACCATATCCTGTCAAGTTGGCCTATCCTGCCATGGGAATGACTGATTGACTCCACACCCGTTCATTCACATTCTAACAGGGAGGGCGGGAGGGAGGGCATGTTGTAGTTGTTGTTGTAGTCAGTCCCCTGTTATTGTTCAGTGGAAGTTGTCTCTCACATATTTGACTCTTAATGTTATTTTAGCCTTAACTTAGGATGAATTTACTAAGCTTAGTTTGTATTTTGTAGGCCCTTCATTAGAAATGTGCTACTGTTTTATAATTCAAAGAAATATTTTATGGAAATACTTTATTTGGCATGGTGTTGACTATTTTAGACTATTGTGGTAGTGGGTCATTTATCTTAGTTTTATTACTTTAACTAGTACAGTGTGTAAAGAAATGCCAAAAACTCTTAAAAGTGACAGTTTTGTAATTGGGTAAAAGCTTTAAAGGGACACTGCAATCATAATGTTTAATTTAAAAACAAATACATTTTTAATTTTCCTATATTACTGCAACATCACTGTAATAATAAAATAGGAAAATGCGCTTCTGATCTGTTTTGCTTGATGATCTAATGAGCTTTGTCTCTGCAGGAGCAATTCTAAAATATGTTGGCGCTGCAGACATTGAGCCCGAGGGATCTCCCGAACATCCTGACCAGGAAGCTCCAGGACCAACACGTTCCTCAGAACCTCCTTCTGTCCAGGTGAATAATGTGTGTTATTCTTAGTAGCTAAGCTGATAAGTGTGGGACGAAGCTAAGGCAGTTAAACATTATTTTAATTGTTGGTTTGCTTTTTAGTGTTGCACTTGTTGGTTTGTTGGATTTTCTTATTTAAAGTAAGCATTTTTTTTTTTAATGAATACTCAATCTGTTGTATTTATTGACATATAGAGGATTCTTTTCCTAGTATTATAGTGTTTTGCTCGCGAGGTGTAATAGATTGTGGAATCTTAGTAGACCTTAGTAGACGCATGCTGCTGAGAGTGGCAGCAATCAGCTCCGATGACCGTGGTGCTTGTAAATAAGGCAAATGCGCCATCTAGTGGGATGCAGCATGTTTATTCGTGTTGGAGCAATGGCAAGTACTACTAACAAAACAAAAGATGCACAGGGTAAAAAAAATAATCATAAACTCAAGCCCAACAAAGATAACAGATGGGCATAACTGTACATAGTAATGATTACTAGTATTTCCAACATTTGTATATTTTACTTTCAACTCGAATTTGAACTATTCATCCCCTTTTTTCAGCAGCCATTAACACTAATAAATTAAATTAAATCAAAACAATAAATTAAAGCTGCAAGCAGTGTTTGGGGGACTGAGCCGCCGTGGCCGACGCGATGCCCGATGACCCCCGATGACGCCTGACCCCTGTCGACGCCCGCAATTGACCCCCGTCCTCTGCCGACGCCCGGTGACATCTGCTGAAAGAAGTCTATGCAAATGATGCAGATTTCTCACCTCCATTTTTTTTTTTGGAGGATGCTGTCAAATGTAAAATATTGGCCTTGATGAGACAAACACGTAGGTGTTTGAATGACGTCTGTAGCACTTTTCTAAAGGAAACTGCAGGCATTTGTGTGTTGACAAAGAGGCAGAAGAGGTCTAATCATCATATGCCTGTGTATGCAAATGATGCATATTTTTGACCTGCATTTTTTTTTAAGTGGCTGTCAAATGTAAAATATAGGTCTTGATGAGACAAACACGTGGATGTTTGAATGATGTCTGTAGCACTTTTGTAAAGGAAACTGCAGCCATTTACAGTATAGTGTGTGTGTGTGTGTGGAAGTAGGGATGTGCGATACCACTATTTTTCCTTTCGATACGATACCAGGTGATACCAAGGCTAGTATCCCGATACCAATACAGATACCGATACTTTTAGACGTCCAACTTGTGTATATGAAAATGATGACTTTTACAACGAAAACTCGTGAATGTTATTATAAAAAAATTATTTTATACCTATGTATAAGAATTAAACAAGCTGCCAAATATCAGACTTTGTTTTAATTTTAATCAGAGAAATCAAATCAACAGGTCAACTGAAAATCTGAGCAAATCTCTCTCAAAAAAGAGAAAATAAGAACAGCTGCTCTCAATTCAATATAATTCTTTTTGGACCAGACAGAGTGGTCTTCAGGTTAGAACTTGACAGAATATGTCTGTCTCTTTGGGAGTCATCTATGAAAAATTTAAATATTCTTGATGTAAAAGGAAGTCTTTTTATGGGAAGTATAACTCACATACCACCACAAATAGACTAAATAGCAACAGTTTTACTTGAAATGTGCCATTTAAGTAATTTAATTATTATGCTTTTCCAACTTAAAAGTGACACTGAATTGTGTTAAGATGATGGCAGGAATGTGAGTTAAATTAACAAATACATATTGTGCTGGGAGGAAACATTTTTATCTAACTAAATAAATAAAATATGTTTTAATGAAAAATTGACAAACATTCTGGTATTTTATGTAAATTTATCTTATCTACGTCTATATGCCTGTGATGGTGGGCACTGGGATGTATTTTCACTCCACCTGGATATTGCCTTTCTCTCTGCAGTGCTGGTTGGAAATTGCGCTAACGTTGACGGGGGGGGGGGAAGCACGCTATCGCTGTCGCGCTACGCTAACGTGTCGGCAAAGTTAACGTGCCAAGTTTCGTTGCGGGGGGGGGGACTGGACTCCAAGATGCTCCTGCTGATCACTGCTATGCTGGAGCTGGAGATGTGGCCTGTGATGTCTGCACTGGGAGGAAACTGAAGGCCCTCAAGTCCTGTCTGGTCTGTCGGGCCTCCTACTGTGACTCTCACCTCCAGCCTCATCGTGATGCTGCTCCCCTACAGAGACACAAGCTGGTGGAACCCAGCCAGCAGCTCCAGGAGAACATCTGCCCTCGTCATGATGAGGTGATGAAGATGTTCTGCCGCACTGATCAGAAGATCATCTGTGCTTTATGCTGTATGGATGAACATAAAGGTCATCAGACAGTGTCAGCAGCAGTACAGAGGCCTGGGAGGCAGAGAGAGTTGGAGGAGACCAGGCAGAAGATCCAGCAGAAGATCCAGCACACAGAGGAAGACCTGAAGGGGGTGGAGTCCATCAACGGCTCTGCTGATAAAGCAGTGAAGGACAGCGAGAAGATCCTCACCCAGATGATCCGTCTGCTGGAGAAAAGACGCTCTGAGGTGCAGCAGCAGGTCAGATCCACACAGGGGGCAGCAGTGAGTGGAGTCAAAGAGCTTGAGAAGAAGCTGGAGCAGGAGATGATGGAGCTGAAGAGGAGAGACGCTGAGCTGGAGAAGATCTCACACACACTGGACCACAGCCAGTTTCTCCACAGGTTCTCCTCACTGCCAGCACTCAGTCCGTCTCCAGACTCCTCCAGCCTGGAGATCCGTCCTCTGAGATACTTTGAGGACGTGGCAGCAGCTGTGACCAAGCTGAGAGATGAAATACAGCAAGTTCTGCAGAGTGCACAAACGTCTGTTATTATCTGAGGAGAACAGAAAAGTGACATTCATGGAGGAAGTTCAGTCTTATTGTGATCATCCAGACAGATTCACTGACAAGAAGCAGGTCCTGAGTAGAGAAGGTGTGACTGGACGATGTTACTGGGAGGTTGAGTGGAGAAGGGGGAGGGACTTCTGTGGTTTATTTTAGGGGGTTGGTGTAGCAGTGGCCTACAGGAACATCGGCAGAGCAGGAAGGTCAGAGGAAAGTAGATTTGGATTCAATTGCTGTGTCTCAATTCAGGTTCTGCATCCTTGAAGTGCGCATTTTGAAAGGAAGTTGCGTCATCGCACTGCGCGAAGGCTTGTCCCAATTCCCGAGGGTGTTTAGGACGCTCAAAATGCGCACTCGTAAATACACACTCGTTTTAGCCGATTCCAAGGAAACACCGCTACTATCCTTCGCGTACTTGGGTATCCCATGCTGCTTTGCGTGCTGCTGCAAACCATCGTGGGATCCTGGGAAGTCAGCTGAAATTAGCGGCATGTACTGGTTAAGGCACGACATATAAATCTAAATATTGACGTTTCACATAAAGTATCCAGTTTTTAACGTAGGATTTTATTTATTTGAACATTCAACGGCATCGTTAGATGGCAAACCAATGGTTAGCGTGATACTATAAAAACGTCACTTCCGGGGTTGGCCAGCAGGAGGGAACGGCGGTGACGAAACGAGGAAATACGCCGAAGGCTAGACCGCCCCGAGTGGTTACCGGGGAGGCGGGGTTTGGTCCGTCCTTCTAGGCTGGGAACTCTAAGAACGCTTCTTTCAGACGGAGGACACTCGGTCTCAAGGGTGCAGAACCTGAATTGAGACACAGCAAATGACAAATCCTGGAGTTTATATTGTTACCCAGGTGAATATTGGTTTCGTCACAACAACATCAGTACTCGTGTCTCAGGTCCTCGGTCCTCCAGAGTGGGAGTGTACCTGGACCACAGAGCAGGTCTTCTGTCCTTCTACAGCGTCTCTGGAACCATGGAGCTCCTCCACAGAGTCCAGACCTCCTTCACTCAGCCGCTACATGTTGGACTTTATGTTCCTTCAGGTTCTTCAGCTGAGTTGATGAAAGTGTGACTGAAGTCGTCAGAGAGACTCTGAGCTGAATTCTCACCTTTGATTCTTCTTCTGTCTTCACGTTTGTTACCCAGTGTCTCCAGCTGTCAATCACAGGGTGGGCGGGGCCTGTACGCCACTTCCTGTTGGTGCTCCTGGTGACTGTTGTCCACCTGCTGGATGTTTGTTCCCTCTAAGCTGCTTGCTTGCGCAATCGCGCACTACTTGCACATTCTCAGCGCACAAGGAAATCTATGTAGCACATAAAATAAAATTCAACAGAAACGTATTAATTAATAATTTTAGAGCTTTTATTAGGCGGCGTACCGCTACGCCTTCGGAATGATGTTTTTTTTTTCTTCCAGCTGCACCGTATGAGTCCAAAAGGCAGAGAAAGTTTCCAGGCTGCAGCACCGCGCTGACATAGATTGCGTAACAAAGTGAAGAGGTGCCACTCCGCTCTATTTTCACTGGCTAACTGCAGCACACTGGCTTAACTTGTCTATTCAGAGAAGAGCTATCACTTCGGCTTATTTTTCAATCTATCACGCGCATGCCATTGCACATTGACGCAACATGACCCTCAGCCAGGCCAAAGCAGGACTCTTCCTATGGTTAAAGCAGGACTCTCACATATAACCCACTACACATCTCATCAACAACAAGATTTTGCTCTTTTTCATTTGAAGTGGGCCAAATCACTTCTATTCAAAGTAAACTCATGAAAATTGCTGCTGGAATTTGATTCTTTTAATAAGCCATGTAACTTGCTATGATCCAAGGTTTTGAACAGGTGTGATACTGGTGTGTGGCCACAGCGTGCACATCTGATGTTGCCCACAGTGGTCCTCAGTGTGCTCAAGGAGCTTGTCTGGATGCCCAGACACATGGAAAATTAGAGGGAGCATTGATCATAACACCCATGATCATGTGAATTCATATATAGGGATTATATAATTCTATAATATGTTATATATTATGTTGCCTGACAGCGCCACCTGGGGAGTTGCACCCCAGGAAATAGACTATAATAAAAATTCCTCGGGCTACACAGGTTCGTTACGCTTTGAGATTTGAGAGGATGAGACGGACTTCCAAAGAAACAGCTTTATTCAATCACAATTTAAAATAGTTGACTCTTTTTTAAACACACCAAGGAAAATCTTTTTTTAAAAAACAATAAGACCAGGTTTAGCTGCCTGAGTGAGTGTCAAAAAAAATAAGTACTATACCAAAAAGATTGTTCAACATCATAAGAAAATAAGGGGAGCAGGGCTGGACGTAGCCGAGCGGAAAGGCTAAAGAAAAAACAAAGAAAAACTGAAAAAAGGGAATAAACAAAGCGAAGGGAATCACTACAAAGCAAAATTTCCCTCGTGCTGTGCAAAATAAAGCAAAGTGAAGGGGAACCACCGACGCAGTCTGCCGCACGCTACACCAACTCCTGTCCAAAAGAAAAGAGAACACAATGAATACACTAATACATTGAGACACTCAGGCAAGCGTTAAACAGTTCAAACAAAAGAAAAATTTTCTTTAGTCTTCACACACACACAAAACAAAAGGTAACGATCACTGGGGAACAAAATAGTAATGAACTAAAAAGGAAATCAAACTACTCAATAGAAAACCCAAAGTTTCACCAAAATTTTACCAAGAAAACAAAAGCAACCAAAGAAAGTGGTGACGCCAACAACAAAAACAGACAAACTCAGTTGTCTACACCAAATAAACCACAACCAGAGGAGGGGGGGGGGGGGTTAAACATTCAGCAATGAATGCCCATTGCCCACCTCTGGGATTGCGAGCCGAAATGCCAAGAACTGCGGAGGACAGAGTTCTCAGCGTGGACACTGGGGTTGCCGGGGCGACGGAGTGGAGACAAAGTCAAGTGCGTCCCGTCTCAGTTCATTACGGGACAGCTTTTTTAGTTGCCAAATACGGGACAATCGCGTATTTGAGCACGGAAACGACGCAAAGTCACAAACACAAATACAAGTTTACAACGGTACAAAAAGAGGATCGTGGTGCAAACGCAAAAAAAACAAAACAAAAAAACAACACGCTGCAGGACATAAAAACATTCACTTCATCAGAAGAGCGATGCAAAGCAAGAAAACACATGCAAAAGAAAAAACGCTGCATAACGCATTCCCTACACCGGAAGTAGAGTTGCTCCACGAGGAGCGCTCCCCTACAGCGAAGAACGGTCCCGACACTTCCAGTGAGAGTCGCCGCCTCCTACAGTTTCAACACCGGGACATCTCGCGGGGGTGGAGGACCTCCACCTGAATGTGGAAGTGGGTGTGTTTCCACAAAATATGTGTCTTCATGGTATTTAGCTTTTTAATGAAAGGACTCTTAAAACACTGAAAAATAAATGCAATATAGCTATTTTATCACTTACTGTAAATGTACAGGTAGGAGACATTTCCTGCTTGGCATTGCTGCCTGTCGCACTTCTTTCGGTGCCCACGGGTCAGCTGCAGGGTCATCAACCATGAACTACCATTCATTGACGCTTCGCCCCTTGTGGCGGGACAGTGACAGGGACGTATGCCTCGTTGATTCTGTGGTTGTTGATGGGGTGAGGCCCCAACTCCTGTCCTTGTTTCGTTCTTTATTTTATACAGTCAGGCAATCTTTGTAGATACACTACTTTTATTGTATGGCCGCTAGTTATAACAGTGCTCATCAGGTAAAACACCCGGAAGCCAACGTCATCAACTCGCACTAGATGTCTCTGCATATTGCATGGAACTTGGCTGCCATCTAGTGGTTAACTTTCGTAACATCTCCTTTAACATATGGAAAGAAAGCAGTTGAAAATAGACAATAGTGACCGGATGAGAGTTACGTGGCCAGCAACAACAATAGCTGTCTACAGGTTAAACAGAAATGACTAGTTCACTCTCCTAAACATTAGAAAAAAATGAACAGTCCACATGAACAAAGTGGCACAGAAATAAACAAGAGATGACATTCCTTCTTCAGAAAGTTTAAACAACAAAGTCTTTGCGGTACCTCTCAGGAGGTTTTATGTTGGATCTGGTTCTGGTCTGCTTGAGGCCTAAATGTCCAGATTGGGGGACACTTGGCACATCAGTCAACACTGGAGCCCGTTCTAGTTCTGAAGCCCCTTCCCTCCTGTCACCAACTATGTGCTCGAGTCTGCTGTGTGTTTGACTGTTGTCCCAGTCATCTTCCACCAGGGGACTATCAGATTGCATGATGAGAGTTTCATCCACCGGTCGAATGTGCCTCCTGTTGCGCCTGTATACCTTGTCCTGTACAACCACTTCATATGACCTGTCACGCAATTGGTTGGTGCAAATCCCCAGTGACCAGGAGCGAGAGGGCCCATTTGGTTGTAGGAAGACCCAAACTGTGTCGCCTTGCATTATCATGGGCTTGTCGTGAGCATGTTGGTCATATCACCACTTCGATGCAGTGACCCGTGCCAGCTTACAAGGAAGTACCCCCTGTATCACAGCCGGCTTCAGCAGAGGTGGATGAGAGGGTAACAATGTGCGTGTGCGTCTGGACTGGAGTCGCTGAACAGGAGAGCTATTGAGTCCCTCTGTGGAAGTGTTCCTCCGTGCTAGTACGGCCCTCCATCTGTCATCACCAGCATGCACTGCCTTTCTCAGCAGGGTCTTGGCAATTTTGACAGCCGACTCAGCTTTACCATTACTCTGGCTGTGGTATGGTGAGGATGTGAGGTGTTTGAAGTCCCATACTGTTGAAAAAGTTTGAAAGTCCATGCTGGAGAACGGTTGTCCGTTGTCTGTGATGACAATATTTGGTATTCCATGCCGGCTAAACTGACGCTTGCAGCATTCAATGACAGTGGAAGCCGTTGTGTCTAGTGATGTCCAAACGAGGCTTCATGAGGCTTTGAACCCTTTTGGACTATTGTGTTGAAAATTGGTTCATTACTCGAAGCTTCATTCATTAAGAACGTGGGGGTCATCTGCTGGCACACTGGTTGTACTGCAGCCATGCAAAAGGTTAATGACCTAGCAAGTGTGCGCCTTGAGATTTTCTGTATTTGTACACTTTTATTATTTATTTATTCAAACGTTGGTAACTTTTACTTTGTTTTATGACTCTGTGTTTTCGTATGTCCTTTTATGTATGTTGGCTACTGAACACAAATTTCCCCCTCTGGGGGATTAATAAAGCATCTATTTCTAGATAAAACTGAAACGAACTTCATTTCATGTGTTGCTGTTCCTTCTTGCTCCGCCCTACCAATATATCAAGGTTACCTTGATATATTGTTCATGTTAAACGAAATTTGTTCCTCTGTCTAACATTAAATAAATAATTAATAATAAATAAATAATAAACCATTGCCAAAATCATTGCTGAAAATGTTAGGGTCAGAAATAATAGTAGTAAAGAGGTAAAGTTCATGTGAATATGCAGATAAAAAGAAGAAATTGATTCATAATATATATATGTATATATATATATATATATATATATATATATACACATTTGTATATATATGTATATATATATATAGTTGTTATCTTGCATTGTTATCTCATAGTTTTCCCATTGTGCTCTAAAGAATGTCCAGTTGTTATATACGTCGCCCTTCATGTCCATTGCGTCTGGTACAGGAATCGAAAAACCCATGGTACTTCAGGTATTAGCTTAGCAGTTTAGCTCCATTGAAAAAACGTCCAGCCTTTATAGCGCCTTGTTGTTCTGTCTTCAGCCGCGGCATTAAGTTTCCGCTTCTTTTATACAGTCAGGCAATCTTTGTAGATACGCTACTTTTATTGTATGGCCGCTAGTTATAACCATAGATATATACAGAAGGCTAGATGTCTCACGGCGCAGAATCAAACGTCCGCACTGGCCGCCATCTTTCCACAGTCAGGCAGTCACGGTCTGATGTAGTGAATGTGAGGGAACGTGAGTGATCTGAACAAACATTAACACTCTGATCTCGCTGAAAACATGACGGCTTTGCACACGGTTTGCTTTCTTACAAACGTTCATAACGTAGCAATAATTCTGGATGGTTGAACATGTTGAGAGTGCAGCTTTCTATGAGAAAAAAAACACAACGGTGCTATGGCAGCTGCACAAGTTAATACGACTGAGACCACTAAGATTTTCATTTCTTAAGTTAAGTTTAGCCAACAGCTATTTCAGGACAAACTAGTATTTTGTTCACATACAATATTTGTGGTGTCGGTTGTAGTTATTCGCTGAGGTGCGTTTCCTATAACGTTGCTGCTGCATGAACGCAGTCTCATCAGTTCATGCAGCAGAGACACGGTGATCAATGAACTAGAGCTGCTGATATCTCATCCCCCACCTGTTTGATTCAGAGTCGAACGGTGACAACCTGAGATTACAGGCCGTCTTTTTTCTTGTTGTGATAAAAGGGATTAGGATTGGTAGGTGTAAATAAAACAAGCAATTTGACATATGGAGAGACAGAATAGCTTTTTTTCTATATAATTTAACTTAATTCGCAAATGATTTACAATTGGATTGCTTTGCTACAGCATCATGCATTATGGTTTCTACAGGAAATCGGTGACTGAAAAAATGCCGAACTTCTGTGCCGCTTATGGATGCAGCAATCGTCGCTGTCCACAAACAAAAGCTTGTAGGATCACATTTCATCTGTAAGCTATTGTTGGAGCTGTTTGATTAATGTTACGATTTAGTGCTGGTTTGTTTAGTTTAGCGTTTAGCATATATGTTTTTATTAAATACGGGTGTGTGCGTGTGTTTGCTATTTTCACATGAAAGCATATGGTTATAAATCATTAATAAGTATGCAGTATCATAACTATGCTTATAACCTTTATAACAAACCAAACCACTCGAAATTCGGTTGAAAATAGAGCAATTTAGGGCTATTTAAAAGAACATGCACAATAAGAATACATAGTTATGAGTGAGAGGGGCGGAGCGAGGTGACTGTGGCAAGATGGCCGCCAGTGCGGACGTTCGATTCCATTGGCCAGCAGCGCGGATAAGACATCTCGCCTTCTGTATATATCTATGGTTATAACAGTGCTCATCAGGTAAAACACCCGGAAGCCAACGTCATCAACTCGCACTCGATGTCTCTGCATATTGCATGGAACTTGGCTGCCATCTAGTGGTTGACTCTCGTAACACTGTCCATTATGAGACATTTCGTCATCTACTCAAATCTTACAATAAAACTGTCAAACAGGCAAGAATAACCCATTTCTCCAACCTCATCACAAACAATAGCAAAAACCCTTGATTTCTTTTCTCTACCTTCAATCTTTTAACCAATACAAATTTTAATCAGGACGTACAGACACCAACAGATTTCTCATTATGATTATTCTCCCTTTTATACTTTTAGTGCCAGTGTTTCCTCATGGGGGGCCCTCCATGGTGGGAGCTACGCCTGGTCTGCCCATAGGGGCGCTGCAGGCCATGATGCCCCCTTGTATGGACGGCTCCCCATAGTGGCCTTTCCTCATCAGATTCTTCAGTGCCAAGCCGTTTTATCTAATGTCTGTGTGAATATGGGGGTGGGCGTGCGTTGGTGGGGAGGGGTGGGTCCGTATGGGGTGGGGGGAGGGGCAGTGGAGCTTTTTATTTTTTCTCATTGTTATTATTATGATTGTTGTTCTTCTTATTATTATTATTACCTTTCTTTGTTTTGTTTTGTTTTATTTTGTTAAGCACTGTGGGTTGCACATGTTGTGTATGAGCAGTGCTATATAAATAAAGTTTATTGTTATTATTATTATTATTATAGAAACATAAAGACACATCAAAGAGTAACATGAGGTTGTTGTTGTGACACTGGACGGTAGAGAGTCTGAATCCCCGTCCCAGGCGCAAATCCTCATGGAGGCTTCTGAGGAGGTCAAAGATGGCCAATCTGTCAATCCCAGCTCCATAACGGGGGTCTATGGAATGAAGCCGCGAGCATTGCGCACTGATCCAGGATAGCTTTCACCTGGCTTGATGGATCCGTGTCTTCTCATCCTGGATGGCTTTTAGTGCGACCCATGAAGCCTGGACACACATGTTGTGGATTGGTTGAACGCTGAAGGCTTAGTGACTCATCTTGGATGACGCAATCCTACTTTGGTGCAAGGGGGCCCAGACAGCAACATCATCAAGAGCCAGTAATGGACTCCACAGTGTAGCACTCGTTCGCTCGCCCTCCCTCTCCCATTTTATTCTGTAGTGTCAGATTCTGAAGTCGATTTCACTTTGATTTTCAGAGTGATGACACCCTGGAAAAACTCTCCATCATTATAAACTCTCCATCATTTATTCTCTATTCAGGTTGGAGGGGTGCAGTTTGTCAGAGCTCAGCTGTGATTGGCTGCTCTCAGCTCTGAAGTCCAACCCCTCCCACCTCAGAGAGCTGCACCTGAGTTGGAACCAGCTGCAGGATTCATCAGTGAAGGAACTGAGTGGTTTTCTGCAGAGTCCAGACTGTAAACTGTAAACTCTGAGGTCAGTACTGGTTTGGAACCAGTGGATGATGGTTTCAGCACCAAACACAGTTCATCACACATGTTGAATAAACATTGAACTGAAGGTTGATTCATATCAAAATGACATCCAGAAATATGAAAACTTCATTCTGTTCATCAGTGGTCATGTGACCAAACATCATTTCAACACACATTAGTTTTGGACTGAGGATTTAATTTCAAGGTGACATTTTCTGTAGTGTCAGATTCTGAAGTCAACATTTCACTTTGATTTTCAGAGTGATGACCCCCTGGAAAAACTCTCCATCATTATAAACTCTCCATCATTTATTCTCTATTCAGGTTGATTGACTGCAGTTTGTCAGAGCTCAGCTGTGATTGGCTGCTCTCAGCTCTGAAGTCCAACCCCTCCCACCTCAGAGAGCTGGACCTGAGTAGGAACCAGCTGAAGGAATCATCAGTGAAGCCACTGATGGATCTTGTCTACAGCAGTGACCATCAACTGGAGAGTGTGAGGTTAGTACTGGTTTGGAACCATTGGATGATGGTTCCAGCACCAAAGCCAGTTGATCCCACAGCAGAGGTCCAGTGTTCCCAGTCACAGTGTGAGAGGAGGATGGTGACGTCCAGCTGCTCCTCATTCATCCAACATCTGCTGCCAAACTGCTTCTTCTCTCAGTTCACCACCCAATTATTGATCAGTTCATCTTCATCAGGCCTCAGTATCAGTCCAACACTCCATGGTCACATGACCTTCTGATGTTCCACACTTGACATGTGACTGAGAGTCTGCTTCTTCTCACCAGTCACTCCATCATCTCCATCAACTCTGTGATGATGCGTTCAAGGACCGTGAGTCCTGACTCCTGCTGTCTCTTCTTATCTTTGCAGGTGGTGGTGAGGATGAGGAGAGTGAAGAAGAGCGCTCCATCTACTGGTGGCTTACAGAACTACAACCAATGGAGCCAAACAGCAAGCTGCACGCACCAACACTGTGTGGGCGTGTCACGACCTTTGACCCCAGTGCAGCCTGGTGGCTGGCGGACTGCTTCTCCCTACAAGCTGCTGTGGTTACTGGGAGAGACGTCCCAGAAGCCACTGGTGGAGCTGAATCCTCAGTGGAAGAAGCAGGACTTGGAGCAGCTGCTCAGTGAAGGCAGCAGCAACACAACCACTGCTTCTGCTCTCATCATCCACGGCTGGAACATCTCAGCATGAAGGTTCCACACATCAACAACACACTGGTCTGCTCTCACTTCAGAGTTCTATAACATCTTCATTTTGGAGGTGAAAAATACTTTTCAAGAGACTTTATTTCTGCTTCATGATCTTAAATAAGGAAATCATGTGGAAAAGATAAAGTGATTCACAACACCTGTGATGGGAACTCAAATCATTATTGAATCATAAGTAAGACAAAAGAAGTTTCCCTCAAAATAATTCATGGTTTTGATGCTTGCCAGATGTTTGTGTGGAGATTTCAGAAGGACGTCAATGAATCAGAAGGAAACCAGATCATTTATTTTTTGTGATTATGTTATATCATCCTAACTTTGTTACTAGCTCAAACATTATATTTCAATGATTCAATATTCTGACAATAAAAGCCATCACAACCTCTGACCTGTGTGACCTTGACCTCAACTGACGTTTCATTTCTGCTGCTTTAACACTTTGATTATATATCTCCTGAAGTCCTGCCATGGGGATTCTCCATATCTGAATAACTTGTGTACTCAAACCTTCTGTAGGCCATACCCACTTCTCCACTCGGTCTCAACATAAACCACATGAATCAATGAAAATAAATCTCACTTTTACAAACAAATCCAATTCAGTTCAAATATAATTTAAATAAAATAAATGATACATTATAATTAATCACCAACAGATAAATCAATGCTGGATATGAGGTGGTTTGCCCTCTCTGGGTCGGTGGGGAGGCCCTGCCTCAGGGGGAGGAGTTCCAGCATCTCGGGGTCTTGTTTGGGACGCCTCCCTGGGGAGGTGTTCCAGGCATGTCCCACCAGGAGGAGACCCTGCTGGAGGGACCAGGTCTCTGGGCTGGACTGGGAATCCTTGGGGTCCCACTGGAGGAGCTGGAGGAGGTGACTGGGTCCAGGGAAGTCTGGGGGTCTCTGCTGAGGCTGCTGCCCCAGAGACCTGACTCCGGATACGGCAGTAGAAGATGGATGGATGGATGGATGGATGGATGGTTGCCAGGTGATAGAACATTTCATAAAAACAGACTCTGCATTATAACTTCTATTACACTAAAAATAACTCACTCCAATATAACTGCACTCGTCCTTCTCTCACATTACATTGGATCACAATGACCAAACAACACAACAAAGACAATGATCCAACTGTACTGCCACGTCCAGACTCAGTGTAGGTCTGTAGGCCTCTTGGACCTTCATGTGAACCACTGCGTGTTGACTGGAGGTGAAACATGGCTGACTGCTGTCCTCCTACCTGGACAATGCAATCTCACTTTCAATCTCACAGCCACTAAAAAACCTGATTGTGATTGAGAGGTCCTCAGCAGCCAATCACTGTTGGGAGTCCAGCCTTCAAACACTCCTCCTGAATCCACAGTCACATCTGTGAGCATCTGGAACTTTGGCCCTGATCCTCCACACCACACAACTTAGGATGACAGCGCCACCTACCTGGATCCTTTCAGCAGCCAGTCCATGTTCTGACCCGTTTCCACTGTGGCCTCTTGGCTCATCTGGACCGGAGTCTGGATCATCAGTGTCCAGGTTCATGGAATCTGTCAGAGTGCCGCCGTCCTGTGATGTAATGATAGAGAATCACTCTATTTATACTAATGTGCAGAACCACTAGAGTGTCATTTCTTCACTGCTGTCAGCAACAAGCATTTGGTGTCACACTGGTGTACAACACTTATGGGCTAATTAATAAGAAATGACATATTTATGAATCACCCGCAATGCCCAGATTGTTGCTGCTTATCTGCTGATATGAGCCGTCAACTGTTGCAATATTGAACCACGGGCAGGAAATTACAATTAGTGTAGAGTGTATTATAATTTAAAAGTTTACTAACGGTAGTTCTTTAAAGAATTTAGCAGGGATGGAACAGGCTAACGTGACGACGTCACTTGTAAAACGGTAGGAGCTCAACCTGCTGTCACGGTGAAAACTCTGTGTTACGTCCCGTCTAGGGGGACCGAGACGCAACGTGTGGGACACCTTCCCCCACTCCCAAGCCTCATTAATTTCTCACGGCAGTTGGCAGTTTCAACAAAAAACATTTATGAATCAGTAAATGAAATAAACAAAACAACTTAACCGGTGGGCAGCAAAGGCTTCAGGGTGGGCCCAGGCCAAAATAATAAACCAAACTCCAACTTGCTCACCTTAAGAACTAACTAAAGAAAGAAAGAGAAGCCAAATACAGAAAGGCTAACCTCCCTACATACTTAATAAACAGGAGAAAAGAGGGGACAAAGAAAATGGCAGCTCACCCCCTTTTTTTTATTAACCTCTTTCAATGAACTCCAAAACATACATGGTCAAAATCCATATTATTATTGTTGTTTTGTTTTTTTAATGCTCATACAAAACAAAAAAAGTAGAGGGAGAGTCGTCTGAATTGGGTTCAGTGAGGGTCACATCCACTTGTAGCGCATTATTTCCAGGAAGCTTCTCCTGTTACGAATTCTCCGTTGACTAACTCACTCAACCGTGATTGGTGTGGTGGAGTGACGAGCACACAGCACGTGACCTCTACGATGAGCTTCCTCCCACGGAAGTACCATAGGAGGACACGGATTAAATAGTATGGCTTGTCCACCAGAAGGCTGTATTATGGTGTACGTAATATAAAACTTTGGCCCAGTTCTGCTTGTATTGCATTGTATTGGTTGGTGTTCCTGAAGTTTCATTTTTCGTCCCTTTTTATTTTTTACATCCATGTTTGTGATGAAATAGTACTGTGAATCGCTAGCTCGCATTGCATGCTGGGAAACAGCGTCACTCAAGGAAGTTTTGGCTTCGCTGACACGGTCCTGGAGGGAGTGGGTTTTAGTGCACTGGAACGGGATGAATGTGTTTAATCAAGCAGTACAAACCTGATTAATTGTCTTAATACTTCACTTCGAATGGCCATATTGTTTAGGATTAGAATTAGATGACAACTTCTTCACAATATTTGCAAATATTCAATTTGACCAGCAGGTGTCAGTAGAAGACGAAATTTCATGTTGACTATTTCCTAATGGAAGTGCTCTCTTGACGGATGGAGTAAAAGGAAAATGGCCAGCTGCAGCAGTAAAGTGGACCCATATATATATATATATATATATATATATATATATATATATATATATATATATATATATATATATATGTATATGTATAAAAAAAAAATGAAGTAGTTGTTGCATTATATAGTTCTTTCTTCTTATTTTTATTATTTGACCATTCAAGTCAAGTTATTTATTTATTGTCATTGTTGAACAAAGTTAACAACAAAATTTGTTTGGAGCATCCCCATAACCACTGGCATCAGTACCCATAAAAATAATCATAAATAAGCGAGAAAAACAAAACAAAAAAATATATATATATAATTTATGTACAGAAATTATTTGGTCATTAATTTTTTGCAATTCATAGTCATTCCCAACAGACATAACAGACACAAAAATTCAATGCATCACACGTGGTTCAGACACAGCTTGCCTGTGATTGTACATTTGGCCAGTAGGTGGTTTCGTGTGCACATGAAGCTTCGAACCAGTTGGCTCAAGTGGTTCAATGCCTCATGAGGCTTCACCTCACCATCACTAGTCGTGACACACAGCTTGCTGTTTGGCTCCACTTGTTGTAGTTCTGTCAGCCACCACTAGATGGAGCGCTCCTCTTCAGTCTCCTCCTCATCCTCCCTCACCTCCACCTGTAGAGAGAAGAAGAGACAGCAGGAGTCAGGACTCAGGGTCCTTGAACGCATCATCACAGAGACGCTGACTGTTGATGGAGATGGTGGAGTGACTGGTGAGAAGAAGCAGACTCTCAGTCACATGTCTAGTGTGGAACATGTGAAGGTCATGTGACCATGGAGTGTTGGACTGATACTGAGGCCTGATGAAGATGAACTGATCAATAATTGGGTGGTGAACTGAGAGAAGAAGCAGTTTGGCAGCAGATGTTGGATGAATGAGGAGCAGCTGGACGTCACCATCCTCCTCTCACACTGTGACTGGGAACACTGGACCTCTGCTGTGGGATCAACTGGCTTTGGTGCTGGAACCATCATCCAATGGTTCCAAACCAGTACTGACCTCACACTCTCCAGTTGATAGTCTCTGCTGTGGACAAGATCCATTAGTGGCTTCACTCCTGAATCCTGCAGCAGGTTCTCACTCAGGTCCAGGTGTCTGAGGTGGGAGGGGTTGGACTTCAGAGCTGAGAGCAGCCAATCACAGCTGAGCTTTGACAACCTGCAATACTCCAACCTGAATAGAGCATAAATGATGGAGAGTTTATAATGATGGAGAGTTTTTCCAGGGTGTCATCACTCTGAAAATCAAAGTGAAATGTCCACTTCAGAATCTGCAACAACACTTATATCAGTAGACTCATCAAGTTGCAAGGCAGATTTCTTACTGATAGGGATCTTCTCCAAAACCACACTTTCGATGTCTGCAGACATCTCATTAATACGTCTGGAGATTGTGTTATCTGAGAGAGGGGCTTTGGCTATTTCTTTAGCCGCTTCGGGTCCGAGCGTCTCATTTACAATGGCTTTGCAGGCGGGAAGTATTAATTGCTCTGCCACAGTGTGGGACTTTTTTGATTTAGCCACAAGTTCAGCGTAGTGTTGCCACCCGTCCCGTTTTTCCCAGAATTGTTCTCTTTTTTCACCACCTGTCCCGGGAAAAATAAAATCTCTCCCGGGACACAATTTGTCCCGTTTTTTAAGGGAAAATGACAAAACCTCATTTGATTTCTGCCTGTGGTCTACTCCCGTACGATACGCGATTGTCCCGTACTTGGCAACTAAAAAACCTGTCCCGTAATGAACTGATACAGGACGCACTTCACTTTGTGTCCCGTATATTTCGGTGACACCCCCCCGCCCCCCATGACAGACTTGAGACACACCCCCCAGAGGTCCCGGATTTGTAACTCTGGTAGGTGGCGACCCTAGTTCAGCGACGTGGTAGCTAGCTTTAAGGGCTCTCTCGTTTACTTTTGCGGTTTTTCTCATGAAAGTTGCCTGTTTCTCCGTGTGTTCACGCAGGCGAACAAAATACTCCACATTTTTCTTTTGAACTGAGGGCTGTTTCGTTTGGAGATGACGTTTAAGCTTACTTGGGACCATAGCACTGTTGGAGAGCTTTTCACCACATACCAAGCACAACGGAGTCGGTGCCGTTGCATCTCCGGTAAAAGTAAATCCAAATGAAAGATAGCTTTCATTGTATTGCCTCACGCCAGAAACTTTGCTCGACGTCACCGTCTTTGCCTCCACTCATACTAGGGCCTTCATCTGGGTCCGAATTTTGTCCAGGGTCCAGTTCAGAGTCAGCATTTTTCCTCTTCAAAAACTTATCCATCACTTTCAACCGTCGTCCCGCTATCCACAATCCACACACCTGTCGCTGCAGCCATGCGTCACTAATTCGCTTGTCTCCAAGCGCAAGGCAATTAGCTACCTGCTGCTGCCACCTACTGGTATGGAAGAGTACTACATGATTACTCTGCCAGGCGCTAGACTGCACATGCACACAAATGGGATAATTTCCCACGGCACACCTGACAATATCTCGCGGCACACAAACACTGGTTTACAGGAACGGGTGCTCATCAGAAAACGCTGGCAGTGTGTTTCCCGTGTCTTACTTCCGGTATAAAGTTCGCTTCAAAATTACAACAGAAATACTACCGAAAGATGCCAGTAGGTGGCAACGACGCTCTATAAATGCTTCTCTTAATGCAACAAATAAATGAAATGACTTTCATACTTAGACCAACTGCTCTTAACCTATTTATTAAACAATTTAGACTTAAAGGCTTCTTTGTTGTTTCACCTTAACAGAACACTAACAATAATAATAATAATAATAATAATAATAATAACAATAATAATAATAATAATAATAATAATAATAATAATATTAAGAAATTGCCATTTACAAATCGTGCACATTTCTTTTAAACTTAAGTGTAGTTGTTTTCCATATCTATTGACGCAAATGACGTTGTTAACCTTGCAATGAACGTAGCAACACTTGTACCTAATAACACTAATGATACAACAAATACACGTCAAAATGGTTGCAGTGAAAATGGACGCTTTTAATCATATATCAGTATATAATATATAATATAATATATCATATATCATATATTATACGATTGTATAAAGCGCTTTGAGACGCCTTTGGTTGTGATTTAGCGCTGTACAAATAAAAGTTTATTATTATTATTATTATTATTATTATTATTATTATTATTATTATTATTATTATTATTATTATTATTATATGTTTTGGCTCTTGCCAAGTAAAATTTCAGGAATTATTCTTTGTTTGTTTAGAATGTCGGACATGTATTCAGCGCTTTGTGATGAAGAGCTGGATGCCGTCATTGCAGAAATCCAACTCAGTCACCCAAACACAGGGTACAGAATGATGAGAGCATTCCTTCATGCCAGGGGATTACGAGTGCAAAGTAAGTTTAACCGAAACAAACAAATATAATTAGCTTTATTTGTATAACGCTTTCCGTACAAAATGTAGCTAAAAGTGCTTACATGGATGATTAAAAAAAGAATGGCGGTATATTTAAAAAAAGAAAGGGGGGGTATTTAATAAATGAAATCATACCTTTTGTCAGCATTATCTGTGTTAACACGGATTTGTGCCTTTAATATTTTATGTAGTTTGTCTTTCTTTTTTTTTGTTGCTGTTGTTGTAGTTCAAAGAGTACGTGATTCCTTAAGAAGAGTGGACCCAATTGGGACTGAAGTGCGAGCCTTGGCCAATCGCACACTAAGACGGAGGCAGTATTCTGTTCCTGCACCAAATGCAATGTGGCACATAGATGGAAACCACAAATTAATACGGTATTTTTCAAAACTGTTTTTAAATACTTGAACAAATGAAACATTGAGATTTTCTACCCACTCCAAATCTTTTCATCTTTGTACCATACCTTTTTTGTGTCAAATAAGCTGTGCATGAACCTTTTTCAATTAGCTATCTGATGCCTTATATATTTTAGATTTCTCTTTCCATCTTCTCTCCCTTTTTTTACCAAAAGCTGGAGATTTGTCATTCACGGTGGAATAGATGGCTTTAGCCGTTTAATTGTTTATCTGTCTGCTGCAATAAACAACCGAGCATCCACAGTGTTGGAAACAGGGGCGGTCCTAGAATTTTTTTCTTGGGGGGGCAAGCTCGGGGCACAGACGGGTGGCACACCGGAATGACATTTGTTTTGTTTTTTTAAATGCCCTATGCCTTAGGTATAATAAATGGTAGGCGGAGGTATGAATAATAGAACTATTTTATTTACCCAAATAATGCACAAAACAGTGTATCATCCAGCATTTAGTAATCTTATCTGACTGAGTAAAATGCTTTTTGTTTGTTTGAGTGGGTTGATCTGTGCTCCGGGAGAGTATACTGGTGTATCTAGTACTAGTAACCTAGTATTAGTTTCAGCAAGATAAACAAGTGTTTCATAGGTATCTATGTATCTTTGTTAACTTATAGAGATGGAAACCAACAACTGAGTTTAGTTATGAATGTTTTTTTTTTTTTTAATTCATAACAGATACAAAGTGCATACACATGAAAAATCCCTTTGTGAGAATTATATTCAAGTTACCAAAGTTTGACTTATATTACAAGTACACAGTTTATATGTATTATTTACAAACAGGATTATGACAGCTGAATACGCTTGTTTTGGTGTTGACTACCTGCAGAATGCTGAATTGCAGATGATGGGCCCTCAACCTCATCATTGGGAAAAGTTCCTGGGAAAAGTTGTATAAATTACTCATAATGTCAATACAAGTATAACATCAACTCAACTTTTAATACTTATTCAAATGTTATTGATTTTAAAGACACCCTGCTTCCTTTCTTGACATTGTGGACATATCCTATTCACTTCATTTAAGCGTCTTATGTTATAGGCCACTTGTCTATCCATTAGCTCATAAAACAACAACCACACTTCCATTCAGCACCAATAAAGAGCATTAAAATAGACATAAAGTAATAAAACAGAATGTAATTAGATTAAATTAATATTGCCCATTCCACAGTCCAGAACAAAGCAGAGGTGGTGTGCGACTGTGAGTGTGACTGATTCAGGATGCAGTGACTGTAGTGATGGTGAGGTGAAGCCTCATGAGGCATTGAACCACTTGAGCCAACTGGTTCGAGAAACGGTTCATTTCTCGAAGCTTCATGTGCACACGAAACCACCTACTGGCCAAATGTACAATCACAGGCAAGCTGTGTCTGAACCACGTGTGATGCATTGAATTTTTGTGTCTGTTATGTCTGTTGGGAATGACTATGAATTGCAAAAAATGAATGACCAAATAATTTCTGTACATAAATTATATTTTTTGTTTTGTTTTTTTTTCTCACTTATTTATGATTATTTTATGGGTACTGATGCCAGTGGTTATGGGGATGCTCCAAACAAATTTTGTTGTTAACTTTGTTCAACAATGACAATAAATAAATAACTTGACTTGATAACTATGTGTATGATACATTTTTTGAATGTATTCTGTTTGTGCAATTTTCTTCTGAAAATGGCATGGGTGTAATCAGGCAGATGACAGTGAAAGTGATTGTGGGACTTGGAAAAGGGCATAGATCAGGGGTGCTCACACCTTTTCAACATGCAAGCTACTTTTAAAATGAGCAAGTCAAAAAGATCCACCTCCTATAAAACAGGAAAACATATTCATTCTAAATATATTTGTAGTCCAATGATAAAGAAAGAAAGAGGATTAAATGGGTCAACATGTTCCCATGTGCATTTATGCTCATCATTGCACAGAAAACTCATGGTTTAAAATTGTTTAGGTTATATCTGCTTATGTTTGATTTTATCAATAAAAGTGTGTTTACGTTAAGATGTTTTGCTGTATAGTTTTGTGTTTTCCAGCGCATAGGTTAGGGATAATTGGTGTGTGTGTGTGTGTGTGTGTGTGTGTGTGTGTGTGTGTGTGTGTGTGTGTGTGTGATGCCGACGTTTTGCCAGCAGCATCTCCCAGCATCTTCGGCGCGTCTGCAGTGCGTGCGCACTTTGAAGCGCATTTTCCGAGCGAGGCGTCTCCATCAGTTTACGCCAGGATTGCAAGCTCACGTGACAACCCCGGTAGTTTTGCGTGTAAAACAACAGCGAAACTCTTTTTCCTGTCCCTGTCTGGTCTTTATTTGAACTGAATAGTGCCGAAGCCGATACGTCACATTTACGTTTCACTGTAAAGCACAGCACATATAAGAACAAAATCCAGCACATCGTACATTATGACCAAAATCAACCAGATCCACCGTGTTTTCTAATCCTGCCTGAACTATTCTACCTGCTGTAATTGACGCGGATCTCTCTCTCTCTCTCTCTCTCTCTCTCTCTCTCTCTCTCTCTCTCTCCCTCTCTCTCTCTCACACACACACACACACTCACTCCCTCTCTCCCTCTCTCTCTCCATGCGATAGACCCAAACTCCCTTCGCAATTGACCAGTAGATCGCGATGGACGTAATGGGCACCCCTGGCATAGATGCTTGTGTAACATGGACATTGATGTACAGGACAGGGGGCTCCATCCTATCACCTCTCCTCTCCTCACTCTCTCCCTAAGCTCTCAAAACTATCTCCAAACTAAACGCTATCTAGTCTCAAACACTCCAAACTATAAACACTATCCAAAATCTAGTAATCCAAACTCTCTCCAAATCTCAGTTGACTGCAACTCTCCTACAATAACCCCCATTTTGAATGGAGCCTGAGGGGTCTATATAAACCGTTAAAATATGAATTGCAGATATATATATTATATATATATGTATATGTATGTATATATATATATATATATATATATATATATATATATATATATATGTATATATATATATATATACATATACATATATATATATGTATATGTATATGTATATGTATATATATATACATATACATATATATATATATATATACACATATATATATACATACATACACATATATATATAATATATATATCTGCAATTTATATTTTAACGGTTTATATAGACCCCTCAGGCTCCATTCAAAATGGGGGTTATTATATATATGTATGTATATATATGTATGTATATATATATATATATATATATATATATATATATATATATATATATATATATATATATATATATATATATATATATATATATATATATGTATATACACATATATACACATATGGGTCCACTTTTCTGCTGCAGCTGGCCATTTTCATTTTACACCGTCCAAATTTACAGCTCAGGGCGCTGGGACGAATTCCAAATTGTGTGCAGATACAGGCCTACACTTCAAATAATTATGAGAAAAATCCAACGTCAAGAGAGCACTTCCATTAGGAAATAGTCAACATGAAATTTCGTCTTCTACTGACACCTGCTGGTCAAATTGAATATTTGCAAATATTGTGAAGAAGTTGTCATCTAATTCTAATCCTAAACAATATGGCCATTCGAAGTGAAGTATTAAGACAATTAATCAGGTTTGTACTGCTTGATTAAACACATTCATCCCGTTCCAGTGCACTAAAACCCACTCCCTTCAGGACCGTGTCAGCGAAGCCAAAACGTCCTTGAGTGACGCTGTTTCCCAGCATGCAATGCGAGCTAGCGATTCACAGTACTATTTCATCACAAACATGGATGTAAAAAATAAAAAGGGACGAAAAATGAAACTTCAGGAACACCAACCAATACAATGCAATACAAGCAGAACTAGGCCAAAGTTTTATATTACGTACACCATAATACAACCTTCTGGTGGACAAGCCATACTATTTAATCCGTGTCCTCCTATGGCACTTCTGTAGGAGGAAGCTCATCGTAGAATTCACGTGCTGGGTCACTCCACCAATCGTTGCGGCAGTCGTAACAGAAGCTTGCTGCTGGAAATAATGTTCTTGTTTTGTATGAGCATTTAAAAAAAACAACAACATAATAATAATATGAATTTTGACCATGTATGTTTTGGAGTTCATTGAAAGAGGTTAATAATAAAATAAAAATATAATGTATATATATATATACATATACATATATATATATATATATATACATATATATATATATATATATATATATATATATATATTTATATATACATATATATATATATACATATATATATATATATATATATATATATATATATATATTTATATATACATATATATATATATATATATATATATTTAAGTGTGTGTAACTTTAACTAACTTATCTATTTCTATCCATCTATCAAACTTACTATCTAGGGATCTTGATATTGTGTTGGCAGATGCATTATCACGTGTACATGTGGACTAGCTGAAAAATTCTTATTTCGGGGGAACTGAGGGTTTTCTTGTTTAGTTTTGTTTGTCGGTATGTTAATAGGGTTTGGTTCTTAAGGGAGGGGGTGTTATGACCCACGGGTGGGTCTAGGTGCCTCTATGTTTGTGTCTGTGTGTGTGTGAGAGAGTGGATGATGCCTTGCAGGTGCGGTCCTGGATGTTGGCTGCTGATTGGACGCGCCATGGCTGAGAAGGAGGAGCAGTCGAGCCAGCCTGACGGTCATCCCTCCTCCGCTCCCAAGTCCACAGTTAGTCACTTCTGAAATGGTGTTAGAGCACGCAGCCGTAGGGGTGGGCTGCCATTTTCTTTGTCCCCTCTTTTCTCCTGTTTATTAAGTATGTAGGGAGGTTAGCCTTTCTATATTTGGCTTCTCTTTCTTTCTTTAGTTAGTTCTTAATGCGAGCTAGTTGGAGTTTGGTTTATTATTTTGGCCTGGGCCCACCCTGAAGCCTTTTCTGCCCACCGGTTAAGTTGTTTTGTTTCTTTCATTTACTGATTCATAAATGTTTTTGTTGAAAACCGCCAACTGCGGTGAGAAATTAATGAGCCTTGGGAGTGGGGGAAGGTGTCCCACATGTTGCGTCTCGGTCCCCCGAGACGGGACGTAACACAGAGTTTTCACCGTGACAGCAGGTTGAGCTCCTACCGTTTTACAAGTGACGTCGTCACGTTAGCCTGTTCCATCCCTGCTAAATTCTTTAAAGAACTACCGTTAGTAAACTTTTAAATTATAATACACTCTACACTAATTGTAATTTCCTGCCCGTGGTTCTATATTGCAACAGTTGACGGTTCATATCAGCAGATAAGCAGCAACAATCTGGGCATTGCGGGTGATTCCTAAATATGTCATTTCTTATTAATTAGCCCATAAGTGTTGTACACCAGTGTGACACCAAATGCTTGTTGCTGACAGCAGTGAAGAAATGACACTCTAGTGGTTCTGCACATTAGTATAAATAGAGTGATTCTCTATCATTACATCACAGGACGGCGGCACTCTGACAGATTCCATGAACCTGGACACTGATGATCCAGACTCCGGTCCAGATGAGCCAACAGGCCACAGTGGAAACGGGTCAGAACATGGACTGGCTGCTGAAAGGATCCAGGTAGGTGGCGCTGTCATCCCAAGTTGTGTGGTGTGGAGGATCAGGGCCAAAGTTCCAGATGCTCACAGATGTGACTGTGGATTCAGGAGGAGTGTTTGAAGGCTGGACTCCCAACAGTGATTGGCTGCTGAGGACCTCTCAATCACAATCAGGTTTTTTAGTGGCTGTGAGATTGAAAGTGAGATTGCATTGTCCAGGTAGGAGGACAGCAGTCAGCCATGTTTCACCTCCAGTCAACACGCAGTGGTTCACATGAAGGTCCAAGAGGCCTACAGACCTATACTGAGTCTGGACGTGGCAGTACAGTTGGATCATTGTCTTTGTTGTGTTGTTTGGTCATTGTGATCCAATGTAATGTGAGAGAAGGACGAGTGCAGTTATATTGGAGTGAGTTATTTAGAGTGTAATAGAAGTTATAATGCAGAGTCTGTTTTTATGAAATGTTCTATCACCTGGCATCCATCCATCCATCCATCTTCTACTGCCGTATCCGGAGTCAGGTCTCGGGGGCAGCAGCCTCAGCAGAGACCCCCAGACTTCCCTGGACCCAGTCACCTCCTCCAGCTCCTCCAGTGGGACCCCAAGGCTTCCCAGTCCAGCCCAGAGACCTGGTCCCTCCAGCAGGGTCTCCTCCTGGTGGGACATGCCTGGAACACCTCCCCAGGGAGGCGTCCCAAACAAGACCCCGAGATGCTGGAACTCCTCCCTCTGAGGCAGGGCCTCCCCACCGACCCAGAGACGGCAAACCACCTCATATCCAGCATTGATTTATCTGTTGGTGATTAATTATAATGTATCATTTATTTTATTTAAATTATATTTGAACTGAATTGGATTTGTTTGTAAAAGTGAGATTTATTTTCATTGATTCATGTGGTTTATGTTGAGACCTAGTGGAGAAGTGGGTATGGCCTACAGAAGGTTTGAGTACACAAGTTATTCAGATATGGAGAATCCCCATGGCAGGACTTCAGGAGATATATAATCAAAGTGTTAAAGCAGCAGAAATGAAACGTCAGTTGAGGTCAAGGTCACACAGGTTGTGATGGCTTTTATTGTCAGAATATTGAATAATTGAAATATAATGTTTGAGCTTGTAACAAAGTTAGGATGATATAACATAATCACATAAAATAAATGATCTGGTTTCCTTCTGATTCATTGACGTCCTTCTGAAATCTCCACACAAACATCTGGCAAGCATCAAAACCATGAATTATTTTGAGGGAAACTTCTTTTGTCTTACTTATAATTCAATTATGATTTGAGTTCCCATCACAGGTGTTGTGAATCACTTTATCTTTTCCACATGATTTCCTCATTTAAGATCATGAAGCAGAAATAAAGTCTCTTGAAAAGTATTTTTCACCTCCAAAATGAAGATGTTATAGAACTCTGAAGTGAGAGCAGAGCAGTGTGTTGTTGATGTGTGGAACCTTCATGCTGAGATGTTCCAGCCGTGGATGATGAGAGCAGAAGCAGTGGTTGTGTTGCTGCTGCCTTCACTGAGCAGCTGCTCCAAGTCCTGCTTCTTCCACTGAGGATTCAGCTCCACCAGTGGCTTCTGGGACGTCTCTCCCAGTAACCACAGCAGCTTGTAGGGAGAAGCAGTCCGCCAGCCACCAGGCTGCACTGGGGTCAAAGGTCGTGACACACCCACACAGTGTTGGTGCGTGCAGCTTGCTGTTTGGCTCCACTGGTTGTAGTTCTGTCAGCCACCAGTAGATGGCGCTCTCCTCTTCACTCTCCTCATCCTCACCACCACCTGCAAAGATAAGAAGAGACAGCAGGAGTCAGGACTCACGGTCCTTGAACGCATCATCACAGAGACGTTGACTGTTGATGAAGATGATGGAGTGACTGGTGAGAAGAAGCAGACTCTCAGTCACATGTCAAGTGTGGAACATCAGAAGGTCATGTGACCATGGAGTGTTGGACTGATACTGAGGCCTGATGAAGATGAACTGATCAATAATTGAGTGGTGAACTGAGAGAAGAAGCAGTTTGGCAGCAGATGTTGGATGAATGAGGAGCAGCTGGACGTCACCATCCTCCTCTCACACTGTGACTGGGAACACTGGACCTCTGCTGTGGGATCAACTGGCTTTGGTGCTGGAACCATCATCCAATGGTTCCAAACCAGTACTGACCTCACACTCTGCAGTTGATGGTCACTGCTGTAGACAAGATCCATCAGTGGCTCCTTCACTGATGACTCCTTCAGGGGGTTCATATTCAGGTCCAGCTCTCTGAGGTGGGAGGGGTTGGACTTCAGAGCTGAGAGCAGCCAATCACAGCTGAGCTCTGACAAACTGCAGTCAATCAACCTGAATAGAGAATAAATGATGGAGAGTTTATAATGATGGAGCGTTTTTCCAGGGTGTCATCACTCTGAAAATCAAAATGAAACGTCGACTTCAGAATCTGACACTACAGAAAATGTCACCTTGAAATTAAATCCTCAGTCCAAAACTAATGTGTGTTCAAATGATGTTTGGTCACATGACCACTGATGACCTGTTTTTCCTTTTCCTTTTTCTTTTCTTTTTTTTTTTTTTTACTTCAAACATGAACAGAATGAAGTTTTCATATTCTGGATGTCATTTTGAGATGAATCAACCTTCAGTTCAACGTTTATTCAACATGTGTGATGAACTGTGTTTGGTGCTGAAACCATCATCCACTGGTTCCAAACCAGTACTGACCTCAGAGTTTACAGTTTACAGTCTGGACTCTGCAGAAAAGCACTAAGCTCCTTCACTGATGAATCCTGCAGCTGGTTCCTACTCAGGTCCAGGAGTCTGAGGTGGGAGGAGTTGGACTTCAGAGCTGAGAGCAGCCAATCACAGCCGAGCTTTGACAACCTGCAATACTCCAACCTGAATAGAGAATAAATGATGGAGAGTTTATAATGATGGATGAGTTTTTCCAGGGTGTCATCACTCTGAAAATCAAAGTGAAATCGACTTCAGAATCTGACACTACAGAATAAAATGGGAGAGGGAGGGCGAGCGAATGAGTGCTGCACTGTGGAGTCCATTACTGGCTCTTGATGATGTTGCTGTCTGGGCCCCCTTGCACCAAAGTAGGATTGCGTCATCCAAGATGAGTCACTAAGCCTTCAGCGTTCAACCAATCCACAACACGTGTGTCCAGGCTTCATGGGTTGCACTAAAAGCCATCCAGGATGAGAAGACACGGATCCATCAAGCCAGGTGAAAGCTATCCTGGATCAGTGCGCAATGCTCGCGGCTTCCTTCCATAGACCCCCGTTATGGAGCTGGGATTGACGGATTGGCCATCTTTGACCTCCTCAGAAGCCTCCATGAGGATTTGCGCCTGGGACGGGGATTCAGACTCTCTACCGTCCAGTGTCACAACAACAACCTCATGTTACTCTTTGATGTGTCTTCATGTTTCTATAATAATAATAATAACAATAAACTTTATTTATATAGCACTGCTCATACACAACATGTGCAACCCACAGTGCTTAACAAAATAAAACAAAACAAAACAAAGAAAGGTAATAATAATGATAAGAAGAACAACAATCATAATAATAACAATGAGAAAAAATAAAAAGCTCCACTGCCCCTCCCCCCACCCCATACGGACCCACCCCTCCCCACCAACGCACACAGACAAACGCCCACCCCCATATTCACATAGACATTAGATAACACGGCTTGGCACTGAAGAATCTGTTGAGGAAAGGCCACTATGGGGAGCCGTCCACACAAGGGGGCACCATGGCCTGCAGCGCCCCTATGGGCAGACCAGGCGTAGCTCCCACCGTGAAGGGCCCCCCATGAGGAAACACTGGCACTAAAAGTATAAAAGGGAAAATAATCATAATGAGAAATAAACCAAATACATAAGAATAAAGTGTGAAACAGTGGCATAAAAATGGGTAACCATTATAAAAGTATAAAAATCAATTGAAGGTAATAAAAGGCATAAAAATAGTAAAACGGCATAAAATTAGTGGAGTAAGAGAGAGAAGAGTAAAAGAAGTCAGTTAAACGGCAGGTTAAAAAGGTACGTCTTGAGCCTCCCCTTAAAAATATCAACAGTCTCTGCGGTCCTGAGGCTCTCTGGCAGGCTGTTCCACCGAGTAGGGCCGTAATGGCTGAAAACAGCCTCACCATGGGGTTTTTTTTGACTCGGGGAACAGTTAACAGGCCAGTGCCAGAAGACCTAGGATATGATGAAAGCAGGTCAGTTAGATAAGATGGGCCAAGACCGTTGAGACATTTAAAAACTAATAAGAGAACCTTAAAATCAATCCTGAAGCGGACGGGGAGCCAAAGCAGTGACTTTAAAAGCGGTGTAATGTGTTCCCTTCCTCTGGTCCTAATCAGCACACGTGCGACTGAGTTTTGTAGTATTTGTAGACTGTAAACACTCTTTTTGGGAAGACCAGAGAGCAGGGCATTGCAATAATCTAGTCTACAAGAAATAAAAGCATGCATTAGCACCTCCGTGTTGGCCTGAGAGAGGAACGGGCGGATTCTGGCTATTTTCTTTAGATGATAAAAACCTATCTTTGTAATATTTTTTATATGTGGAACAAAGGTGAGCTCAGAATAAAAAACAACGCCCAGATTCTTTACAAATTGCGAGGGTTTAAAATCCCAACGTTTTGGTAAAAGTTCCTCTCTCCGGCCTTCAGGACCAATAACTAAAACCTCAGTTTTGTCCTGGTTAAGCTGTAGGAAATTCTCTGCCATCCATGATTTGATATCTAAAATACAGTTTAAAAGGGCATCAATTGGCGCTGTGTCATCAGGAGACACGGCAATGTACATTTGTGTATCATCAGCATAGCTGTGGAAGCTGATGCCGTGTTTCCTTACGACGTCCCCCAAGGGAAGCATGTACAGATTAAAAAGAACCGGACCTAAAATTGACCCTTGGGGCACCCCACATCTAATTTCATGCATTCTGGAGGAGCACGTATCCATACTTACAAAGAAACATCGATCTGTGAGATAAGAACGAAACCAGTTAAAAACAGTACCTGACAGGCCCACCAGGTTTCTGAGTCTATTTAATAAAATATGGTGATCTACTGTATCAAAAGCAGCGCTTTGATCCAGTAGCACCAAGACTGTCAGCTTCTGAGAGTCTGCGTTACACCTGAAATCATTGACGATCTTTAAAAGGGCTGTCTCAGGACTGTGGTTCTTTCTAAAACCAGATTGATAATTCTCTAAAATATTGTTTGTATTTAAAAAGTAATTTACTTGGTTAAAAAACAGTTTTTCTAAAATCTTACTTAAAAACGGTAAGTTGGATACAGGTCGGTAGTTATTAAAAATGTTTGGATCCAAGTTGCTCCTCTTCAAAAGGGGCCTCACCACCGCCGTTCTAGAGGCAGCAGGGAAAACACCTGTCTGAAGAGAGCAATTGACAATATATAAAATCTGCTCCTCAAAGAACCCATAAAGTGACTTTAAGAGTGACGTGGGAATTGGGTCTAAAAGGCAGGCTGTGGGCTTTACTTGGGAGAAAACTCGACCAAGTGTCCTTGCATCAACTAGAGCAAAACTCTCCAGTGTTTCCTCAGATAAAAGTGGTTGTCCAGATGTGTAGAAAAATTGATTTTGATTAATTAAAATACTGGACCTAATGACATCAATTTTACTTACAAAGTGGTCTGCAAAATCCTCACAGAGGGCATCTGTTGGTGTCTGTACGTCCTGATTAAAATTTGTATTGGTTAAAAGATTGAAGGTAGAGAAAAGAAATCAAGGGTTTTTGCTATTGTTTGTGATGAGGTTGGAGAAATGGGTTATTCTTGCCTGTTTGACAGTTTTATTGTAAGATTTGAGTAGATGACGAAATGTTTCATAATGGACAGTGTTACGAGAGTTAACCACTAGATGGCAGCCAAGTTCCATGCAATATGCAGAGACATCTAGTGCGAGTTGATGACGTTGGCTTCCGGGTGTTTTACCTGATGAGCACTGTTCTAACCATAGATATATACAGAAGGCGAGATGTCTTATCCGCGCTGCTGGCCAATGGAATCGAACGTCCGCACTGGCGGCCATCTTGCCACAGTCACCTCGCTCCGCCCCTCTCACTCATAACTATGTATTCTTATTGTGCATGTTCTTTTAAATAGCCCTAAATTGCTCTATTTTCAACCGAATTTCGAGCGGTTTGGTTTGTTACAAAGGTTATAAGCATAGTTATGATACTGCATACTTATTAATGATTTATAACCATCGGCTTTCATGTGAAAATAGCAAAAACACGCACACACCCATATTTAATAAAAACATATACGCTAAACGCTAAACTAAACAAACCAGCACTAAATCGTAACATTAATCAAACAGCTCCAACAATATCTTACAGATGAAATGTGATCCTACAAGCTTTTGTTTGTGGACAGCGACGATTGCTGCAACCATAAGCGGCACAGAAGTTTGGCATTTTTTCAGTCACCGATTTCCTGTAGAAACCATAATGCATGATGCTGTAGCAAAGCAATCCAATTGTAAATCATTTGCGAATTAAGTTAAATGATATGGAAAAAAAGCTATTCTGTCTCTCCATATGTCAAATTGCTTGTTTTATTTACACCTACCAATCCTAATCCCTTTTATCACAACAAGAAAAAAGACGGCCTGTAATCTCAGGTTGTCACCGTTCGACTCTGAATCAAACAGGTGGGGGATGAGATATCAGCAGCTCTAGTTCATTGATCACCGTGTCTCTGCTGCATGAACTGATGAGACTGCGTTCATGCAGCAGCAACGTTATAGGAAACGCACCTCAGCGATTAACTACAACCGACACCACAAATATTGTATGTGAACAAAATACTAGTTTGTCCTGAAATAGCTGTTGGCTATACTTAACTTAAGAAATGAAAATCTTAGTGGTCTCAGTCGTATTAACTTGTGCAGATAGGCTGCCATAGCACCATTGTGTTTTTTTTCTAATAGAAAGCTGCACTCTCAACATGTTCAACCATCCAGAATTATTGCTACGTTATGAACGTTTGTAAGAAAGCAAACCGTGTGCAAAGCCGTCATGTTTTCAGCGAGATCAGAGTGTTAATGTTTGTTCAGGTCACTCACGTTCCCTCACATTCACTACATCAGACCGTGACTGCCTGACTGTGGAAAGATGGCGGCCAGTGCGGACGTTGGATTCTGCACCGTGAGACATCTAGCCTTCTGTATATATCTATGGTTATAACTAGCGGCCATACAATAAAAGTAGCGTATCTACAAAGATTGCATGACTGTATAAAAGAAAGAACGAAACATGGTGTCAGAAGCGGAAACTTAACGCCGCGGCTGAAGACAGAACAACAAGGCGCTATAAAGGCTGGACGTTTTTTCAATGGAGCTAAACTGCTAAGCTAATACCTGACGAACCATGGCTTTTTCGATTCCTGTACCAGACGCAATGGACATGAAGGGCGACGTATATAACAACTGGACATTCTTTAGAGCACAATGGGAAAACTATGAGATAACAACGGAACTGGACAAAAAAGAAGCAAAAGTAAGAGTAGCCACCCTGCTTACAGTAATGGGCAAAGAATGTCACATAATACAAAGACATCTTCACATGTCAGCGGAGGACAGAGACAATCCACAGAAGAATCTGGATGCACTACAAAAACACTTTGAACCTTCCAGAAATGTAATCTACGAGTGCTACGTATTTAACACTGCACAGCAGAGTCAACATGAGTCAACAGAGTAATATGTTGCAAACCTGAGAAAGCTAGCAGACAAATGTGAATTTGGTCCCCTGCGAGATGAATTGATCCGTGACAGATTAGTGCTTGTGACTAAAAATGCAAGTACACAAGCACTCATGTTACGTGAATCAGAACTCACACTTGCCAAAGCAATAGACATGTTTAGAGTCAGCGAACTAGCACAAATTCAAAATAAGATAATAACTGGTGTGGAACAGGAGAATGTACACTTTGCACATGACAAACGCTCAGAGATGCGCCCCTCATTTGCACCTCAGCATAATTACAAAGAGCATATGGGACATGCAAACAAAGATAAACGCCCAAATAATAACCTCTGTCGTTACTGTGGAGCAGTGCATGACAGAATGAAATGCCCTGCATTTGGCGTCATCTGCAAAGCCTGTGGAAAGAAAAAACACTTGCCACTGCAAGAGTGTGCAAACAAGCCCAGCGCAAGACACGGGTGAACTTTCTTGGAGAAGACAGAGTAGAGGAGGAAGAAGAAATGGAAGAGGTGTGGTTCCTATCAAACATAAACGCTATGGAACAGGGAAACAAGAAATGGCTTGTCAACCTCAAAGTAACACCGTACATGACTGAACCAGTATCATATGACCCTAGCCATACAATCATGTCAATTGGACACAGGAGCCACAACCAACGCCATAAGCTTCAGAGATCTCCAGCTCATCACACAAGATGGTAATCCAGACATACCAGCCAGCAAAGCCACCATTAAACTGTATGATGGGTCACAAGTGAAACTAGCTGGGTTGTGTCACCTCAAAGCTGACCATGATGGACAAACACACGACCTGAAGTTTCAAGTTATGCACACGTCACAAATGCCTCTGCTTTCTGCAAAAACATGCAAAAGACTCAACTTGCTATTTCATACACCACACAGATATGTCATCTACAGCGGTCTCACGCAGCACAACAGGGACAGATATGCATTTCACAACCACCACAGAGGACATCATCTCAAAATACAACAACGTGTTTGAAGGCCTTGGCTGTCTTCCTGGTGAACTACACCTCGAGGTGGACCCCGACATTAGGCCTGTGCATCAGGTGCCACAACGAATTCCCATTCCGCTCAAACACAAAGTCACTGAAGCCATACGATCCATGGAGAAGAATGGCATCATCAAAAGAGTCACAGAGCCAACACAATGGATCAGCAACATGGTTGTCATAGAAAAGCCAGGAAAGCTGCGCACCTGCATTGATCCCAGCGCACTCAATAAAGCTCTACGGCGGTCACACTACCAGATGCCAACAATAGAGGAGATACTCCCAGACATTGCAAAAGCAAAAGTATTCTCCGTGCTTGATGCCAAAGATGGCTACTGGCAAGTCAAACTTGAAGAAGAGAGCAGTTATCTGACCACCTTTTGGACCCCGCTTGGCAGATTCGGGTGGCTAAGGATGCCTTTCGGCATAAAACCAGCTGCAGAAGAATATCAACGCAGGCAACATGAGGTGTTGCAAGGCCTGACCGGTGTAAGTGTCATTGCAGACGACATTCTTCTCTACGGCTGTGGAGACACTTCAGAAGAGGCACTAACTGACCATGACAGAAACCTGACTGCCTTGCTGCAGAGGGCCAGGGAGGTCAATCTAAAGCTCAATAAAAAGAAGCTGAAACTAAAACTATCCAGTGTCCAATACATGGGACATCTTCTCACCACAGAGGGCCTTCGCCCTGACCCAGAGAAGGTGGCAGCGTTTCAACACATGCAAACACCCACTGATGTTAAATCGCTACAGAGATTCCTGGGGTTTGTAAATTATCTTGCCAAATTTCTTCCTCATCTCTCAGATGTGTGCGAGCCTCTCCAACGCCTGACAGATAAGGACGTGGAGTGGACATGGCTCTCACAACATGAATCTGCCGTTGACACTGTGAAGCAATTAATCACATGCCACCCAGTACTCAAGTACTACAACCTGCAGGAAGAAGTCACACTACAGTGTGACGCCAGCGAGACAGGCCTAGGTGCAGCTCTTCTCCAGAATGGGCAACCTGTTGCATTCGCCGACTGAACAGAGATATGCGCAAAGGTGGTGTACAAGCAAGGGAAGGATCTTCATGTGGCAGATTTTCTGTCGAGGACTTAACAGCCAAACACAAAGCATGCCCACATGCAAACACCTGCCACCATCTATGCCATGGGCCTCACCACCGAAGACCTACAACGAGTCGACCACCTCGCAGACACGAATATTTCAACAGCTACACTGGAGTCCATTAGAACTGCCACAATCAAAGATCCACTTTGTTGTGCACTGCAGACTTACATATTGAAAGGGTGGCCCACAGCTACACAAGCAGTAGCTCCAGAACTACGACCTTTCTACTACTCTGACTACTGGGAACTAGATGAACTTTCAGACACAACTAGTGATGTTCTCTCTGACACGGGGCTTCGAACCACGCCCCACAACTCGGTAGGGTTTTTTTCTGAAGCGCTGCTCCGGAGCTTGCTTCAAATCACGTGACTGATGACGTTTGAACCACTTCACTGCTTCATTCAGACTGAATCAGCTGGCTGGTTTGGTTCAGTGGGTGAGGCTTTGAAAGACTGGCAGGTCTCAGTTGAGTTTAAAATGGATGAAACGGCGCAATGCGTTGCCTATCTGGTCGATACCTTTTGGATTGATTTGATCAGCTTTCGTATTGCTTTCGGTTTGCTTTCTTATTGCTCTGCAACGGAACCAACCAGGAAGAGATCTCAAGTCTGGGAGCATTTTGAAATCGTGCCGCCGAACAAGGTCATTTGTTACAAGCGTATTACTCAACTTATTCATACAATAACAAATAAAAGCCCTGAAAATGCTGAGTCAGCTGTGCGCCGGTTAAAATCTGAGTGTGCAGCATTGTTGCGGAATGTACCGCATGAAGAGGAGCCGCCATCTACTTCGAGAGCACAGCCAGAACCAGCTGCATCTTCCCAAGGTACAAAAATTATAGAATTTGGATCAATAGACTTTATTTGTATTTTTTCATGTACAGACTAAACTTTATCTAATGTTTCATTTTCAGCCATTGACCTGTGGAAGCTGTTGGACCGGGACGCTGAAGAAGCGAGGGCATCCAGCAATGCTACTGCTGATGCCATAGTGGAGGTGCAGTGTTATCACAGGACCCTCTGGTGTACTGGATGACACACAAAGCTTTATACCCAAACCTATACAAGCTAGCAAATGAGTACCTGCCTGGCAACACCAGCATCCTCTGTGCCCTGCGAGAGGGTGTTTTCGAAAGCTGGGGAAATAGTTTCCGAAAAGAGAAACACCCAAGCACCTTAAGCCCATACACCCCATCTGTACATAAAATATATAGAAAAAAGAAAAAGGAAAAAATGTAGGGACAACAGTCAAACAGACAGCAGACTCGAGCACATAGTTGGTGACAGGAGGGAAGGGGCTTCAGAACTAGAACGGGCTCCAGTGTTGACTGATGTGCCAAGTGTCCCCCAATCTGGACATTTAGGCCTCAAGCAGACCAGAACCAGATCCAACATAAAACCTCCTGAGAGGTACCGCAAAGACTTTGTTGTTTAAACTTTCTGAAGAAGGAATGTCATCTCTTGTTTATTTCTGTGCCACTTTGTTCATGTGGACTGTTCATTTTTTTTTCTAATGTTTAGGAGAGTGAACTAGTCATTTCTGTTTAACCTGTAGCCAGCTATTGTTGTTGCTGGCCACGTAACTCTCATCCGGTCACTATTGTCCATTTTCAACTGCTTTCTTTCCATATGTTAAAGGAGATGTTACGAAAGTTAACCACTAGATGGCAGCCAAGTTCCATGCAATATGCAGAGACATCTGGTGCGAGTTGATGACGTTGGCTTCCGGGTGTTTTACCTGATGAGCACTGTTATAACTTGCGGCCATACAATAAAAGTAGCGTATCTACAAAGATTGCCTGACTGTATAAAAGAAAGAACGAAACAAGGACAGGAGTTGGGGAAAGAACACCTCACCCCATCAACAACCACAGAATCAACGAGGCATACGTCCCTGTCACTGTCCCGCCACAAGGGGCGAAACGTCAATGAATGGTAGTTCATGGTTGATGACCCTGCAGCTGACCCGTGGGCACCGAAAGAAGTGCGACAGGCAGCAATGCCAAGCAGGAAATGTCTCCTACCTGTACATTTACAGTAAGTCATAAAATAGCTATATTGCATTTATTTTTCAGTGTTTTAAGAGTCCTTTCATTAAAAAGCTAAATACCATGAAGACACATATTTTGTGGAAACACACCCACTTCCACATTCAGGTGGAGGTCCTCCACCCCCGCGAGATGTCCCGGTGTTGAAACTGTAGGAGGCGGCGACTCTCACTGGAAGTGTCGGGACCGTTCTTCGCTGTAGGGGAGCGCTCCTCGTGGAGCAACTCTACTTCCGGTGTAGGGAATGCGTTATGCAGCGTTTTTTCTTTTGCATGTGTTTTCTTGCTTTGCATCGCTCCTCTGATGAAGTGAATGTTTTTATGTCCTGCAGCGTGTTGTTTTTTTGTTTTGTTTTTTTTGCGTTTGCACCACGATCCTCTTTTTGTACCGTTGTAAACTTGTATTTGTGTTTGTGACTTTGCGTCGTTTCCGTGCTCAAATACGCGATTGTCCCGTATTTGGCAACTAAAAAAGCTGTCCCGTAATGAACTGAGACGGGACGCACTTGACTTTGTCTCCACTCCGTCGCCCCGGCAACCCCAGTGTCCACGCTGAGAACTCTGTCCTCCGCAGTTCTTGGCATTTCGGCTCGCAATCCCAGAGGTGGGCAATGGGCATTCATTGCTGAATGTTTAACCCCCCCCCTCCTTTGGTTGTGGTTTATTTGGTGTAGACAACTGAGTTTGTCTGTTTTTGTTGTTGGCGTCACCACTTTCTTTGGTTGCTTTTGTTTTCTTGGTAAAATTTTGGTGAAACTTTGGGTTTTCTATTGAGTAGTTTGATTTCCTTTTTAGTTCATTACTATTTTGTTCCCCAGTGATCGTTACCTTTTGTTTTGTGTGTGTGTGAAGACTAAAGAAAATTTTTCTTTTGTTTGAACTGTTTAACGCTTGCCTGAGTGTCTCAATGTATTAGTGTATTCATTGTGTTCTCTTTTCTTTTGGACAGGAGTTGGCGTAGCGTGCGGCAAACTGCGTCGGTGGTTCCCCTTCACTTTGCTTTATTTTGCACAGCACGAGGGAAATTTTGCTTTGTAGTGATTCCCTTCGCTTTGTTTATTCCCTTTTTTCAGTTTTTCTTTGTTTTTTCTTTAGCCTTTCCGCTCGGCTACGTCCAGCCCTGCTCCCCTTATTTTCTTATGATGTTGAACAATCTTTTTGGTATAGTACTTATTTTTTTTGACACTCACTCAGGCAGCTAAACCTGGTCTTATTATCATGGGTGTTATGATCAATGCTCCCTCTAATTTTCCATGTGTCTGGGCATCCAGACACGCTCCTTGAGCACACTGAGGACCATTGTGGGCAACATCAGATGTGCACGCTGTGGCCACACACCAGTATCACACCTGTTCAAAACCTTGGATCATAGCAAGTTACATGGCTTATTAAAAGAATCAAATTCCAGCAGCAATTTTCATGAGTTTACTTTGAATAGAAGTGATTTGGCCCACTTTAAATGAAAAAGAGCAAAATCTTGTTGTTGATGAGATGTGTAGTGTGTTATATGTGAGAGTCCTGCTTTAACCATAGGAAGAGTCCTGCTTTGGCCTGGCTGAGGGTCATGTTGCGTCAATGTGCAATGGCATGCGCGTGATAGATTGAAAAATAAGCCGAAGTGATAGCTCTTCTCTGAATAGACAAGTTAAGCCAGTGTGCTGCAGTTAGCCAGTGAAAATAGAGCGGAGTGGCACCTCTTCACTTTGTTACGCAATCTATGTCAGCGCGGCGCTGCAGCCTGGAAACTTTCTCTGCCTTTTGGACTCATACGGTGCAGCTGGAAGAAAAAAAAAACATCATTCCGAAGGCGTAGCGGTGCGCCGCCTAATAAAAGCTCTAAAATTATTAATTAATACGTTTCTGTTGAATTTTATTTTATGTGCTACATAGATTTCCTTGTGCGCTGAGAATGTGCAAGTAGTGCGCGATTGCGCAAGCAAGCAGCTTAGAGGGAACATCAACATCCAGCAGGTGGACAACAGGAAGTGGCGTACAGGCCCCGCCCACCCTGTGATTGACAGCTGGAGACACTGGGTAACAAACGTGAAGACAGAAGAAGAATCAAAGGTGAGAATTCAGCTCAGAGTCTCTCTGACGACTTCAGTCACACTTTCATCAACTCAGCTGAAGAACCTGAAGGAACATAAAGTCCAACATGTAGCGGCTGAGTGAAGGAGGTCTGGACTCTGTGGAGGAGCTCCATGGTTCCAGAGACGCTGTAGAAGGACAGAAGACCTGCTCTGTGGTCCAGGTACACTCCCACTCTGGAGGACCGAGGACCTGAGACACGAGTACTGATGTTGTTGTGACGAAACCAATATTCACCTGGGTAACAATATAAACTCCAGGATTTGTCATTTGCTGTGTCTCAATTCAGGTTCTGCACCCTTGAGACCGAGTGTCCTCCGTCTGAAAGAAGCGTTCTTAGAGTTCCCAGCCTAGAAGGACGGACCAAACCCCGCCTCCCCGGTAACCACTCGGGGCGGTCTAGCCTTCGGCGTATTTCCTCGTTTCGTCACCGCCGTTCCCTCCTGCTGGCCAACCCCGGAAGTGACGTTTTTATAGTATCACGCTAACCATTGGTTCGCCATCTAACGATGCCGTTGAATGTTCAAATAAATAAAATCCTACGTTAAAAACTAGATACTTTATGTGAAACGTCAATATTTAGATTTATATGTCGTGCCTTAACCAGTACATGCCGCTAATTTCAGCTGACTTCCCAGGATCCCACAATGCTTTGCAGCAGCACGCAAAGCATCATGGGATACCCAAGTACGCAAAGGATAGTAGCGGTGTATCCTTGGAATCGGCTAAAACGAGTGCGTATTTACGAGTGCGCATTTTGAGCGTCCTAAACACCCTCGGGAATTGGGACAAGCCTTCGCGCAGTGCGATGACGCAACTTCCTTTCAAAATGCGCACTTCAAGGATGCAGAACCTGAATTGAGACACAGCAATTGAATCCAAATCTACTTTCCTCTGACCTTCCTGCTCTGCCAATGTTCCTGTAGGCCACTGCTACACCAACCCCCTAAAATAAACCACAGAAGTCCCTCCCCCTTCTCCACTCAACCTCCCAGTAACATCGTCCAGTCAGACCTTCTCTACTCAGGACCTGCTTCTTGTCAGTGAATCTGTCTGGATGATCACAATAAGACTGAACTTCCTCCATGAATGTCACTTTTCTGTTCTCCTCAGATAATAACAGACGTTTGTGCACTGTGCAGAACTTGCTGTATTTCATCTCTCAGCTTGGTCCAGCTGCTGCCACGTCCTCAAAGTATCTCAGAGGACGGATCTCCAGGCTGGAGGAGTCTGGAGACGGACTGAGGGCTGGCAGTGAGGAGAACCTGTGGAGAAACTGGCTGTGGTCCAGTGTGTGTGAGATCTTCTCCAGCTCAGCATCTCTCCTCTTCAGCTCCATCATCTCCTGCTCCAGCTTCTTCTCAAGCTCTTTGACTCCACTCACTGCTGCCCCCTGTGTGGATCTGACCTGCTGCTGCACCTCAGAGCGTCTTTTCTCCAGCAGACGGATCATCTGGGTGAGGATCTTCTCGCTGTCCTTCACTGCTTTATCAGCAGAGCCGTTGATGGACTCCACCCCCTTCAGGTCTTCCTCTGTGTGCTGGATCTTCTGCTGGATCTTCTGCCTGGTCTCCTCCAACTCTCTCTGCCTCCCAGGCCTCTGTACTGCTGCTGACACTGTCTGATGACCTTTATGTTCATCCATACAGCATAAAGCACAGATGATCTTCTGATCAGTGCGGCAGAACATCTTCATCACCTCATCATGACGAGGGCAGATGTTCTCCTGGAGCTGCTGGCTGGGTTCCACCAGCTTGTGTCTCTGTAGGGGAGCAGCATCACGATGAGGCTGGAGGTGAGAGTCACAGTAGGAGGCCCGACAGACCAGACAGGACTTGAGGGCCTTCAGTTTCCTCCCAGTGCAGACATCACAGGCCACATCTCCAGCTCCAGCATAGCAGTGATCAGCAGGAGCATCTTGGAGTCCAGTCCCCCCCCCCCCGTGCCAAAGAAACTTTGCACGTTAACTTTGCCGACACGTTAGCGTAGCGCGACAGCGACAGCGTGCTTCCCCCCCCCCCGTCAACGTTAGCGCAATTTCCAACCAGCACTGCAGAGAGAAAGGCAATATCCAGGTGGAGTGAAAATACATCCCAGTGCCCACCATCACAGGCATATAGACGTAGATAAGATAAATTTACATAAAATACCAGAATGTTTGTCAATTTTTCATTAAAACATATTTTATTTATTTAGTTAGATAAAAATGTTTCCTCCCAGCACAATATGTATTTGTTAATTTAACTCACATTCCTGCCATCATCTTAACACAATTCAGTGTCACTTTTAAGTTGGAAAAGCATAATAATTAAATTACTTAAATGGCACATTTCAAGTAAAACAGTTGCTATTTAGTCTATTTGTGGTGGTATGTGAGTTATACTTCCCATAAAAAGACTTCCTTTTACATCAAGAATATTTAAATTTTTCATAGATGACTCCCAAAGAGACAGACATATTCTGTCAAGTTCTAACCTGAAGACCACTCTGTCTGGTCCAAAAAGAATTATATTGAATTGAGAGCAGCTGTTCTTATTTTCTCTTTTTTGAGAGAGATTTGCTCAGATTTTCAGTTGACCTGTTGATTTGATTTCTCTGATTAAAATTAAAACAAAGTCTGATATTTGGCAGCTTGTTTAATTCTTATACATAGGTATAAAATACATTTTTTATAATAACATTCACAAGTTTTCGTTGTAAAAGTCATCATTTTCATATTGGTATCTGTATTGGTATCGGGATACTAGCCTTGGTATCACCTGGTATCGTATCGAAAGGAAAAATAGTGGTATCGCACATCCCTACTTCCACACACACACACACACACACTATACTGTAAATGGCTGCAGTTTCTTTTACAAAAGTGCTACAGACGTCATTCAAACATCCATGTGTTTGTCTCATCAAGAGCTATATTTTACATTTGACAGCCACTTAAAAAAAAATGCAGGTCAAAAATATGCATCATTTGCTTACACAGGCATATGATGATTAGACCTCTTCTCCCTCTTTGTCAACACACAAATGCCTGCAGTTTCCTTTAGAAAAGTGCTACAGACGTCATTCAAATACCTACGTGTTTGTCTCATCAAAGCATTTGACAGCATCCTCCAAAAAAAAAAAAATGGAGGTGAGAAATCTGCATCATTTGCATAGACTTCTTTCAGCAGATGTCGCCGGGCGTCGGCAGAGGACGGGGGTCAATTGCGGGCGTCGACAGGGGTCAGGCGTCATCGGGGGTCATCGGGCATCGCGTCGGCCACGGCGGCTCAGTCCCGCAAACGCTGCTTGCAGCTTTAATTTATTGTTTTGATTTAATTTAATTTATTAGTGTTAATGGCTGCTGAAAAAAGGGGATGAATAGTTCAAATTCGAGTTGAAAGTAAAATATACAAATGTTGGTAGTACTAGTAATCATTACTAAGTACAGTTATGCCCATCTGTTATCTTTGTTGGGCTTGAGTTTATGATTATTGTTTTTTACCCTGTGCATCTTTTGTTTTGTTAGTAGTACTTGTCATTGCTCCAACACGAGTAAACATGTTGCGTCCCACTAGATGGCGCATTTGCCTTATTTACAAGCACCACGGTCATTGGAGCTGATCGCTGCCACTCTCAGCAGCGTGAGTCTAAGGTCTACTAAGATTCCACAATCTATTACACCTCGTGAGCAAAACAGGCTACAGGTAAAATTAAACATCTTCAGTTGAGCAACTCAGGCAATTTAAAGTGATTTAAAAACAAACAAACACTATAATACTAGGAAAAGAATCGTCTATATGTCAATAAATACAACAGATTGAGTATTCATTAAAAAAAAAAAATGCTTACTTTAAATAAGAAAATCCAACAAACCAACAAGTGCAACACTAAAAAGCAAACCAACAATTAAAATAATGCTTAATTGCCTTAGCTTCGTCCCACACTTATCAGCTTAGCTACTAAGAATAACACACATTATTCACCTGGACAGAAGGAGGTTCTGAGGAACGTGTTGGTCCTGGAGCTTCCTGGTCAGGATGTTCGGGAGATCCCTCGGGCTCAATGTCTGCAGCGCCAACATATTTTAGAATTGCTCCTGCAGAGACAAAGCTCACTAGATCATCAAGCAAAACAGATCAGAAGCACATTTTCCTATTTTATTATTACAGTGATGTTGCAGTAATATAGGAAAATTAAAAATTTATTTGTTTTTAAATTAAACACTATGATTGCAGTGTCCCTTTAAAGCTTTTACCCAATTACAAAACTGTCACTTTTAAGAGTTTTTGGCATTACTTTACACACTGTACTAGTTAAAGTAATAAAACTAAGATAAATGACCCACTACCACAATAGTCTAAAATAGTCAACACCATGCCAAATAAAGTATTTCCATAAAATATTTCTTTGAATTATAAAACAGTAGCACATTTCTAATGAAGGGCCTACAAAATACAAACTAAGCTTAGTAAATTCATCCTAAGTTAAGGCTAAAATAACATTAAGAGTCAAATATGTGAGAGACAACTTCCACTGAACAATAACAGGGGACTGACTACAACAACAACTACAACATGCCCTCCCTCCCTCCCTCCCTGTTAGAATGTGAATGAACGGGTGTGGAGTCAATCAGTCATTCCCATGGCAGGATAGGCCAACTTGACAGGATATGGTCAACTTTCATAAAACAAACAAAAACGCTGATTCATGACGAACAAATATTAGCCAGCCAGCTAACATTTATCCGACGCTAGCTAGCTGGCTAGCAGGACAAATAAACAAACTTGGGGGGGGGGGACAACAGCGTTTCACCTCCACCTCTCCAGCCCAGATCACAAACAAATAACTTACCTTTCCCCTTTGCAAGTTTTTCTTGATCAGTTTTCTTTTCCTTCCGTTTTTCCGCACCGCTGGGATAATTCCATTTTGATGCCATTATGGTGTCTGTTTGTTTTTAATCCTCTCGCTAACGGGAACAAATGGTAGCTATCAATCATTCACATCATACCTGTCGGCGTCGCCGGCCCTCCACGTCACAACCTGCGTGACAGTGCGGCAAGCCCCAGAGTCCAAGATGGCGTCCCATTCCTTTCAATGAAGTTGCTCACCCAGCGCATGGCTCCCAAAAACCTTTTGACTTCCGCATTGATGGGATAATAGAGCATGCGCAGTTGTGTCAGTGTGGAGATCGTCACTGACAGACGTGCGCGCTCACGAACAGTACAAAATTCAACATGGAAATGAATGTATTTTTTACAGAACAACTGACGATTGTTGTTTCAAAATTTTATCAATAATAATGATTATTATTATTATTATTATTATTATTATTATTATTATTATTATTATTATTATTATTATTTTATTATTATTATTATTATTATTATTATTATTATATTAATAAAATAGTATTATTATAATAATATACTATTATTTGTGTATTAAACAAGTGAGCAATGTGCCACTGAATAATAAATGATAATTCTTTGAAGCAACTCTCTATGGACCATAACAGCACTGCCACACATATTTTTTTAACTAATAACCTCTTTGGAAAGCAGACAAAGTAATAAAATGATTGGTCTATTTATTTCATCAGAACTAAAAAAATAAAAAATAAAAACTCAACGATCTTGAAAGTTCCTCCCTTTCTCTTGCACCTGTCGATAATTTTTTTTTTTTTTTTAAAGAAAAAAAAAAGAAGTGAAAAAGTGGGAGTGAAAAAAAGAGTGCAGCTGAGCAGAAGCGCTTGTCGACCGTCGCGGAGCTGTTCGCGTCTGGTGTGAACCAGTTGGAGCCTCGCTCGCGAAATTCGTTGGCGCGGCGCTTCCGCTTCCATTGAAATGAATGGCACGAGCCTGTTCGCGTCTGGTCTGAACCACTACATTCAGTGCGTTTACATGGCACGAGAGAAAATCGAATTATTGCCTTAGTCCGATTATGATCGGAGAACTCACGTGCATGTAAACACCTTACTCCGATTATGATTGGAGTTTGAGAACTCCGATTGGAATCGGAGAACTCCGATTGAGACACCCAGATAATGCCATTGGAATTCGAATTTCTCTGCCATGTATACGCCTTAATCGGACTATTAACTGGACAATGCGAGTGCGCATGCGCCACGCCTCGCTCTCGCGACTCATGACCGCACAACTACGTCATCTAACAAAACAGACGGCGCGAAACAACCTGGCAAACACGAATAAGAATGTTGACATTTGGAGAGAGGATGAGACCGGGGCGATGCTTTCTCTTCTAAAAGAGATGGACATATTAAAATAACGCGCAACGGAGACCTTTTTAAAAAGGTAGCGCAGCAAATGCAGGGCTCCGGCTTTGCGCACCCCTTAACAAATACGTATTCCTTCGTATTTATATTTCTACCTTTTTGTTCACATTTTTTGTAAGTTAGAAGAATTTTAACTTTGTAAATAAAAGCACAGCAAAGAGATGTTTTCCTGATTTGTTTTTATTTGGGTAATTTCGCTGTTATTCTGCTGGAAACGGCGTGCAGCGGCACCAGCTTCCTCCACGGTCGGCACTTTAATGAGCGTGTGTATAACTGAAGACACCGTTCCTTTGCAAAACCTGTACACAAACTCTCCCACCAGTCGGCTCCGAACCCGAATCCAACAAGAACGAGAGTTTGGGGTCCGTAGCGACGGCACAAAGCGTAGCATCGAAGTGTTGTTGTAGCCCTCCAACAGCAAACAACGTTCTTGTCTGCCTTTTAAAATAACCAGGAGCACAAGAAATAGGGTACACCTTATCTGCAAAGCAAGTAACACGTACATTATGAACTATCGTTCCATATCATAATAGATTTAATATGTCAACCGAAAGCAGCTGACCGGCTGAAAAGACTCACTCCACCCCCTAGTGTTGGGAGGAGGACCCGTCAATAATTTGAATTTCTCAGCTGCATGTATACGGGGACCAAGGTGAGAACTCCGATTGGACGAGAAAACCGAATGATTGCTTAGTCCGATTAAGCTCTGCATGTAAACGCACTGATTGATTAACATGGGCGCTGAATGGAAGCCTTTGGCGATTCGCAGCGCTTCACTTCGCGGCGCTTCGCTTCGCGGCGCTTCGCTTCGCGGCGCTTCGCTTCGTCCTGTGTGAACCGGGCGTAACTTTTCAACATTTTGACGTGGCAGACGCGGGATGATCGTTTTCTATCAGGAGTGTGCACTACATAATCTGTATCGGAAAGTTTGCGCTCCACGACATACGGACCAGAAAAACCAGCCTGCAAACCGGAACCGGGTAACGGCAACAATACCAACACTCGGTCGCCTGTCTCAAAAACTCGAGCCACAGCTTTCTTGTCAAACTGCCGCTTCATTTTAGACTGGCTGGCGACAAGAGTTTGGTGAGCAGTTTCACAAGCACGATGCAAGCGTTCACGGAAAAAAAAATGACGTAATCTAACACATTATTCTCTACTCGTTTAACATCGGAAAGCCACTTACCCCTTAACAGACGCGAGGGTCCTCTCACCGAACACTAAATCAGCTGGGCTGAACCTGAGGGACTCCCACACATACAATTGACGACTGAAGATACACTTTATGCTGCGGAACCATCACTGTGCTCATTTTAACCCCCCCCCCACACACACACACACACACACACTAAAATATACAAATTGCAGTAGGTTGGTTTTGTTGCTCTTTGTTGTCCATTAGTTTTTTGAGAGTTAGTAGTAGATAGATCCCTAGATAGTAAGTTTGATAGATGGATAGAAATAGATAAGTTAGTTAAAGTTACACACACGCACTTATATATATATATATACATATATATATTAACCTCTTTCAATGAACTCCAAAACATACATGGTCAAAATCCATATTATTATTATGTTGTTGTTTTTTTTAAATGCTCATACAAAACAAAAAAAAGGTGTCACATCCGCTTGTAGTGCATTATTTTTGCCAGCAAGCTTCTCTTGTTACGACTGACCACATTGACCCATATTTTCCATATACTCACCTGAATCAGGTACCCTGCAAGGGCAACGACCTTCCCCGAGGTGATCGGTGGAGTGACGCGCAACCAGCACGTGACCTCTACGACGAGCTTCCACCCACGGAAGTGCCATAGGAGGACACGGATTAAATAGTATGGCTTGTCCACCAGAAGGCTGGATTATGGTGTACATAATATAAAACTTCTGCCCTGTTCTGCTTGTATTGCAATGGTTGGTGTTCCTGAAGTTTCATTTTTCGTCCCTTTTTATTTTTTACATCCATGTTTGTGATGAAATAGTATTGTGAATCACTAGCTCGCATTGCATGCTGGGAAACAGCGTCACTCAAGGAAGTTTTGGCTTCGCTGACACGGTCCTGAAGGGAAGTGGGTTTTAGTGCACTGGAACGGGATGAATGTGTTTAATCAAGCAGTACAAACCTGATTAATTGTCTTAATACTTCACTTCGAATGGCCATATTGTTTAGGATTAGAATTAGATGACAACTTCTTCACAATATTTGCAACTATTCAATTTGACCAGCAGGTGTCAGTAGAAGACGAAATTTCATGTTGACTATTTCCTAATGGTAGTGCTCTCTTGACGTTGGATTTTTCTCATAATTATTTGAAGTGTAGGCCTGTAGTTGATGAGGAATCACGGTGTGCTAACGCTACTCAAACAGCTTCGATGAAAAAAGGGAGTGTGATTTGGGTTTGTGGTACATTATGACAATCTTGGACTTACAGGACTGAGGCGACGGTTCAATTCCCATCAACGTGTATTATATATGTGTTATTTAGCTCATCTATTCTACATTTTAAATAGATCACATTTGACATCTCACCCACTGAACACTTACTATTAAACATATTTTTAAACTATGGGCTATTTAGTCTTGTTTTAGGATATAATATAATTCATTGCACAAACTGTCAGGCTAAGTATAGAGCTATAGTCGACTACAATCAGTCGTGCCAAAAAAGAGACATTGTCTTTATTTTTCATTTTTATTTTATTGTGTCAGCATTGAACCGTACAACCATGTAGTGTTGTCCAACAAGAATGCATGGCGAATCAAATCCCAAACAACCTATGAAACAATGAACACGTTTCTATTGCACTTCATTTTATTGAGCACTAGATGACCTCCTCGAGCACTGTGTCATTGAAGCCTCGAGTAATGAACCATTTTTTGAAACAAGTGTCGAAGCTTCAACAAAGCCTCCATCGGCCATCACTACCTACGGCTGCGTGCTCTGACACCATTTCAGAAGTGACTAACTGCAGACTTGGGAGCGGAGGAGGGATGACAGTCAGGCTGGCTCGACTGCTCCTCCTTCTCAGCCGTGGCGCGTCCAATCAGCAGCCGACATCCAGGACCGCACCTGCAAGGCGTCATCCACTCTCTCTCTCTCTCTCACACACACACAAAATAAATTGTGTTCAATCATGTTAAACTTGGTTGGGTCACAGCCATGGCTCTTTATATTTTATTTTTATTTTATTTTGTATTTTATTTTGAAGTTAGCGCTTTGCATTCTGGGCGATCCTCAGTACAGAGGAAGCCCATGAAGCAGGTGAGACGGTCTCCTCCCTGCTGAGACAGAAATTAATGCAATAAGTTGAGCTATGCTTCATCTAACTGTGTTTCAGTGTTTAAATGTGTGCTGGTGTCTTTCATTTATTTTTTATTTTTTATTTTTTATTTTTTATTTTTTTTTTTTAGCAAAGTTCGTTTTTTTTTAATTGCTATTAAAAACGATTAGCATGCTAGCATGTCCATTAGCAGCACGCAGCTCTCATACGGAGCACGTTGTCTCTGCAGGAGGTGACCAAGTTTCACGGAGCAAGTTATGGTTGTGTCCCATTCTGTTTCAGGTATGTGTGTGTAACTGGAAGAATGTTACAGTGTATAAAAATGGAGCTTTAGGGAGCGAATTATTGAAATTGCAAATGTCATTTTTTTGTATTTTGTAGAAAAATGTATTTTATTTTTAATATTATTTGTATTGTAGAAACAACAACTATACGATCACTACTTCAGTACAGAGGAAGCCCATGAAGCAGGAGGTGACCAAGTTTCACGGAGCAAGTTATGGTTGTGTCCCATTCTGTTTCAGAGAATAAACTGCTGCTCCACACCTGACTTATGCAAGTCTTCATTATACAGCAAGCAGGACAGAATAGGAGAGGTCACATTGGTGCCGTGACTCGAGACTCTTTTGTTGTGCTACCGATGCTGCAGAGCGACCCGGGGACTGTTCTGCTGCTGCTGTTCATCTGCGGTCACTGAAGTCGGTCAGATGTGTTGCTTTTGTGCAGTGTTAGACATCAGATAGAGGGTTTATGTACTTTTATTTGATTTTTTTTTTTTTTTTTTTTCAGTTTCCAGTCTAGGCATTTTGTGGTTTCATCCTTTTGTTTTGTGGTATTGTGTTTTGTTAACTTTTTGGAAAGATGAGTAATCCTCAGGGTAATGTTTTTGTAACTCCTTTTGGTGCTGGCAGAGGGAGGGGTTTTATGCATCCTTCAAGTTTACTGTTTGAGAGTCCTGTTCAGGGGGGTGGTGTAGTGTTGGGTAATCAGTGTACACCTGGGCGCCCCTTGCTCAGTACTGGTGTTATCCCTCCCCCCAACTCAGATGCAAACCCTCATGCCCTTGCTAGCCAGGGCATGCATTCCCCTGTCCCGGACAGGCACAGCATGTGTTCCCCTGCACCTACCCCTGATGTTATTGCTGCTAGTATTGTAGGTCAGATGGGTGATGCATTGATTCAACAGGTCAGCCAGCGGGTGGCACAGGACATTATCTCTCACCTCAGTGCATCTGTCACTACCCCTTTACTAAGTGCTGCCCCTTCACCTGCCCATGCTGATATGCTAGCCAGTTCCCCTTTACATAGTGCTACCCCTCGACCTAGCCATGCAAATGTGTCTGCCACAAATGCTTTTGACGTGTCCCATTTGCAATATGTCCCTCATCGAAAGCTGAAGGAGCCCCCCTGCTTCAGAGGAGACAACTCAGACTCTGTTTCCGTCCAGGAGTGGGAGGAGCTCATGAGGAGTTTCATTAAGAGGGGGAATCTGCAACCTGAGGAACAAGCGGAGGAGATCCTTGTTCATCTTGGTGGCAAAGCAAAGGATGTTGTCAGGTTTGGGACCAGGAACAGTGGTATTAACATCACCTGTAACCCCGATGCCATTTATGGTCTCTTGCGGAAGCACTTTGATTCTGTTCCGTGTTCACCACTCCCATTAGCAGACTTTTACACCACTCTTCCTGGGAAGGGTGAGGATGCCTTTGACTACTGGCTTAGACTGAACCGCGCTGTTGACTTGGCCATTGAACGTCTGAAGGAGCAAGGAAAGTCACTGGACAGCCCCAGCACTGAGGTGACTCGAATGTTCATAAAGAACTGCCCTTCTACTGAGCTCGCCATGACCTTCAGGTCGAAGACGATAGACAAGTGGACTGCTCGTGAAGTCCAAGACATTCTGAACGAATGTCATTCTGAAATGATGTCAGTGAACAGAACTTCCAGAGAAAGGGTGTCAGTGAATGCTCTTGCTGCTGTCTCGCCACCTGCACCACCTGCTGAAGAACAGAGCCCACTGCAGCCACAGGCCACTGACCCTGATGCCCTGAACCGCCTTATTAACATGCTGGAGAAGGTGCTCCTGCAAAGATCTTCCCCAGCTTCAAACAGTCCTGTTCATGGTCCGACTCGACGGCCTGGCCCAAGGCACCCCAGGATCGGTGGGTTGCACTTGGAGGAAATGTCTTCTTCTCCACCATGGACTTGACGTCTGGCTTCTACAATGTGCCACTCCATGAAGAGCACAAAAAAATACACAGCTTTCTCTTCACCTTTTGGCCTCCACTAGTACAACAGAATGCCACAAGGTCTGTCCAACAGTCCTGCAACATTCATGCGAATGATGATGTCAATCTTCGGGGATGAAAACTTCACTAGTCTGCTCTGCTATCTTGATGACCTGATGGTCTTTGCCCCAACTGAACAGCAGGCGCTTGAGCGTCTAGAGATGGTGTTCTCCCGTCTGAAAAGTCACAAACTCAAACTGGCCCCCAAGAAGTGTCATCTTTTGCGGAGGTCAGTAAGGTTCCTGGGACATGTCATTTGTGGGGACGGGGTGATGAAGGACCCTGACAAGATGAAAGCCATCATGGATGTGGGAGAGGCTGACCTGATGGAGAGTGATGGTGTGACCCCTTCCTGGAGGAAGATTAATTCTTTCCTGGGCCTAATCTTCTACTATCAGCACTTCATAGCTGACTGCTCTGCTAAAGCAAAACCCTTGTTCAGACTCCTCTCTGGAAGGCAGGTGCAGCATAAGGCCATGAGAGGCAGGAAGGTGAAAAAGCGATCATCTGCTCCACCAGCGCTTATGGCAAGCGACTGGACTGCTGCATGCAAAGAATCGTTCCAGACCCTGAAGAATGAATTAGCTTGCAATGTCACCTTATCCCACCCCAACTTCAGTGAGCCCTTCGTTCTCGCTGTTGATGCGTCGTTTGATGGCATTGGCGCAGTCCTGTCTCAAGTGCCACCAGGTGAGACTGTTGCTCGACCTGTCGCTTTCGCCAGCAAGACACTGTCCCGATCACAAATTAACTATCCAGCGCACAGGTTGGAATTCCTGGCGTTAAAATGGGCCATTTGTGACAAGTTTGGTCATTGTCATTGCCCATTGTCCTACATCTTAACAAAGCCATGTTTGGACGCATGTGAACAAAGATGGGTTGCTAAGCTTGCCGCATTTGATTTCGATCTGAAGTATGTCCCTGGCATTAAGAACGTTGTCGCTGATGCGCTAAGCCGCGAGCCATTCGTTCAGTCATGTATCAGTCAACGTCTGATGAAAGAGCCCTACGTTGCACTGCTGGACGAAGTTAATGGCGTCGTCAGGGGTACAGTGCAAGATGCCTTCCGGCTGACAACTGCCAAGTTCTTCAAGAAAGGGAACCAAGACCATCCGATTCTGATGCTGAAGCCGTTATTTTATTTTGAAAGGTGACCCGCAGCTATTTTAGGTCGAGAAAAAAAAATGGCCGAAATGTTTGTTTGATGGAAAGCGGGTCAAGCCGGAGTGGTTGGTGAGCCAAAAATTCTTTTGACCTCACGTTGTCTGTGTTGCCTCGAACCAAAAACTCAAGAAGGAAAATAAACAAGTTAAATGGAACCCACGTCTCATCAATTTATGAATGATGTAGTGGTGCTGGTATGACGGACGGACATTGAAGACACCTGAGGGTCAAAGGTAAAGAGCGGCTACATGAATGAAAACTGTGGAACTACACAGTCAATCAACACAATCAACACATTGAACACACAAACACATCACATCCTTCCTTCATTTGGCAGCAGACAATAAAACAGCAGTTGGATCAAAGATGCAGTGGAGTCCGAAGAGACGCCAGTGAAGGATCTCTGATCCAGTGGAGCTCCAAGCTGCAGTGACTTTACACACAACTGAGCATCATGTTGAGTTGAAGCAGCAGATCAGAGCAACACTGTCAGTCACAACAGGACGTGTTGACACTCAGTGGCTGGAACACACTGGAGTGTGAAGCTGCACTGAGGACACTGTAGTGGAGACACTGAGGACCTGGGGCTTCATTTACAAAAACGTACATGGATTTCATCCTGAAACAAAAAAATCTGGATGTTCAAAATGTTGCAAACGCACAAACACACACCCATTTCCTTTGAGCGTCCCAATCCTCGTGGAATTGATCGCACATGAGCACGAGCCCTGCTCCTCCCTCGGAACACCTCCACATACAAAGCGTTGGACTTTTGGAAGGACAGTCTTGAGGTCAGCATGACTAAAATCTCCAGTGAGGATGGTAAAGCTTTTGGGTTTGCTGTCTGTTGATCACTGATGGCCTGGTACAGTTCATTGAGTGCAGCGTTCCTCTCACTGCTGTTGTTGGTGGGAGGGATGTAAACTGCAACTAGCAAAATGGCAGTAAACTGCCAGGGCAGATAGAATAGACGGCACTTTATGATCATCAACTGTGCCAGTGGTGAACAGTGTTTGCATACCACTGCAGTGTCCCGGCACCACGCACCACAGATGTAAACCCATGCTGCACCACCGCGGGACTTCCCTCCATTTACATGGTGATGATGATGATGATGATCAGACATTAATGAGTCTTGATTCACTTTCACTGTCTTCAGAATCTCACATGTCGACCACAACTTCTCTCTCTGCTCTCCTTCATCCAGTGAACTCTCAGAGCTTCAGTGTGCAGTGGTGTCTTCAGCTCTGCAGTCCAGCCCCTCCCACCTCACACTGCTGGACCTGAGTGAGAACTTCCTGAGGGATCCTGGAGTGAAGCTGCTCTGTGCTGGACTGCAGAGTCCAAACTGCAGACTGGAAGTTCTCAGGTCAGTTCCTGCTTTCTACTGGTGGACAGTGTGTGTCAGCAGATGACAACTGGTGTGTAACGCTGCTCAGTGTGAAGACTTTGAAGCAGATATTAAAGACTCATCTAGACAAAGTGGATGTTGTTGATATTTTCATGTCAACAATCTGCAGCCAGAAAAGACTTTGGATGGTGGAAGAAAGTGTGGAAAATGTCTCCAGTCACTTTGGAGCTCAATGGAAGTTGTTGATTGGTGATGAAGGTCACATGACTGAGCAGAAGATCCTGTGAAGAAATATTAGAGGCAGATTAATAGTGCAGCAGTATTTCTTCATCTTGTCCTTTGAATGTGTTTGACTTGTAACGAGTCTCTGATGACTGAAAACAGCCACAAGCACACAAAGGACTCACTGATTATTTTCCATCTTCACTGCTGATTGGCTGCACACTGACTGACACACTGCTGTTGTTATTGTGTTGACAACCCACTGGCACAATGACTCCTTTGAGGGAATGACTCAGTGATCCCAACAGCTGCACATCTGGATCATCAACAGGGAGAAATTACTCTGAATATGACATTTACACCATGGAAGAAATCAAATATTGATTCTTTATTCAGGCTGGAGAACTGCTGGTTGACAAAGCTCAGCTGTGATTGGCTGCTCTCAGCTCTGAAGTCCAACCCCTCCCACCTCAGAGAGCTGAACCTGAGTTGGAACCACCTTAAGGATTCATCAGTGAAGGAGCTGAGTGGTTTTCTGCAGAGTCCAGACTGTAAACTGGAGACTCTGGGGTCAGTTCACCCTCTTCACTCTACAACTTCTATCACTCTTGTTGTTGTTGTCATGATTTTCACTTCACTGCTGTTGGAAATTCAATTTGCAGACACTTTTTTTTTGATAATGAATGAAAGGGCGTGTTTTCATTGCCTCACCTCGCCTCGCCATGGTATGGTGTTAGGGTGTTTGCACTGGCCGCTACACAGTTGTAGGGGGCGCTGTTTTGGTACCTCAATCCCCCAGGGTCCGAGCAAGACGAAGCGAGTTTAGTGGTGACGTAGCGACGAGCAGGGCACTGGATTTGCTCCGTGTCCGCGTCGATGTTCCCTGTCAGAGCGGACATCCACGCCAACTCCTTTGACACAGAACTTCCGTGTCAGGTACATTTTACCGTGAATACAAGTAGCTACTATTGGTGTTGTACAAATACATTTATGTGTATACAGTTTTTGAAAACAGCTTTTTCAATACATGTTTACTTTCGTCTTTTGGGGAGAGGCAGGCAAACCGGGAATGCCCTCGACGTCGCGAGTGTGTTCAACCATATTCGCGAAAAAGACAAACGGCAAATGGCGAAGCGCTCGGTAAAGAAAATAAATCGAGTTGCTCCTGCGTGAGGCGCGGTAAGCTAGGGAACCCCAGGAGTCTTGAGGAGAGAAGAAATACTGATTCGTCGAGAGGACGTGGCTCTTGGCCGCGAGGAAGCCTCAAACACCGCGGCATATAACAAAGTCGTCCTTGGCTCGCTAGGGCAGCTATTTCAAATAAGGAGGCGTGTTTACTGTCTGTTTTTCTGTTTGTTTGTTTTTAAATAAACGCTATTTCCCGTTGTATCCGTCTCGTGTTTACTTTTGGTGAAAATATGAAGGTTGAACTACACATTTGCTCGCATGGAAAACGAAACAATAAATTATAAATGTTGCTGCATAAATGATCAACTGTGACTTCAGTGAGGGAAAGTGTTCTTTCTTGAACAGAAAAGCAACCACAGACCGAGCAGCAGGTATGAAACAACTTCTACTTTGTCCATCGCTGCGCTGTTGTGTATCGCACAGAAGTGATGCTGGGGAAAACATTGTCCCGCTTTACCGTGTCGACTCCGCCCACGGTCTCATAATCACAGAGCCAATGAAAACGCAATCGTACCGAGGCGAACCGTGGTGAGGCAAGGCAATGAAAACACGCCCTAAACTGGGCTTGAAGGTACAGTGGGTAAAATCCTCCCATCTAGTGGTCAGATTGCAGACTGCTTTTGTTGCAGATTCTGAAGTCGACGTTTCACTTTGATGTTCAGAGTGATGAGACCCTGGTAAAATTCCATCGTTATAAACTCTCCATCATTTCTTCTCTATTCAGGTTGGAGTACTGCTGGTTGTCAAAGCTCAGCTGTGATTGGCTGCTCTCAGCTCTGAAATCCAACCCCTCCCACCTCAGACACCTGGACCTGAGTCAGAACCAGCTGCAGGATTCATTAGTGAAGGTTCTGAGTGGTTTTCTGCAGAGTCCAGATTGTAAACTGGAGACTCTGAGGTCAGTTCACCCTCTTCACTCTACAACTTCTATCACTCTTGTTGTTGTCGTCATGATTTTCACTTCACTGCTGTTGGAAATTCAATTTGCAGACACTGGTTTGTGTTTGAAATGAGTGGAACTGGGTTTGAAGCAGGGGTGTCCATTAGGTCAATCGTGTGGAGTCCTCGTCACTTCCAGCAGGTAGAATGGTTCAGGCAGGAACTCAGTGATCTTGGTCATAATGTACGATGTGCTGGATTTTGTTTTTATATGTGCTGGATTTTACAGTCAAAGGTAAATGAAACGAATCGGCTTCTGCACCGCTCAGATCAAATAAAGGAGACATAAAGCAGATTTCATTTTAAATCTGAAACTATAATAATTGTTAAAATCAATGTATACTTCAGATACCTGCATTCTGTATGAGAGCAGACAGGGACAGCAAAAAGAGTTTGGCTGTTGTTTTCTTTAAATACACGCCAAACTACTGTGCTTGTCACGTGAGCTTGCAATCCTGGCGTAAACTGACGGAGACGCCTCACTCGCAAAATACGCTTCAAAGTCACGCACAGCAGAAGCACCGGAGATCCTGGGAGATGCTGCTCGCAAAACTTCTGCGTTCCACACACACACACACACACACACACACACACACACACACCGATTGTATAGTAGGTAGATCTTTTTGACTTGGTCATTTTAAAAGTAGCTTGCATGTTGAAAAAGTGTGAGCACCCCTGGTTTAAAGGTACAGAGTGTTAAATCCTGCCATCTGGTGGTCAGATTTCAGATTGCAGCGCTCATTCACTCACCCTCTCTCCTTTGTTGAGTGTCAGATTCTAAAGTCGACATTTGACTTTGATTCTAAACTCTCCTTCATTTCTTCTCTATTCAGGTTGGAGGGCTGCAGGTTGTCAAAGCTCAGCTGTGATTGGCTGCTCTCAGCTCTGAAGTCCAACGACTCCCACCTCAGACACCTGGACCTGGGTCAGAACCAACTGCAGGATTCATCAGTGAAGGAGCTGAGTGGTTTTCTGCAGAGTCCAGACTGTAAACTGGAGACTCTGAGGTCAGTTCACCCTCTTCACTCTACAACTTCTATCACTCTTGTTATTGTTGTCATGATTTTCACTTCACTGCTGTTGGAAATTCAGTTTGCAGTCACTGGTTTGTGTTTGAAATGAGTGAAACTGGGTTTGAAACAGGGGTGCCCATTAGGTCGAAGAGAGAGAGAGAGAGAGAGAGAGAGAGAGAGCGAGAGAGAGAGAGCTTTAAGAGTGGAGTCCTCGTCATTTAAAGCAGGTAGAATGGTTCAGGCAGGAAGTCAATGATTAGAAAACACGGTGGTTGTGGTTGATCTTGGGGTGAATTCCAATTCCTCCCTTAACCCTCAATCTCAACCCTCAATCTCAAAAATGCGCGCTCCCTGCTAGGTGCAAATGCTGTCCCGATTCTAAGAACGTCCAGTTGAGGGAGGAGATTAAGGGCTGTATCGCCCTCAATATTGAGATTCTCCGGGACCACCCTTGGCAGTGAGGGCTACCCAGAAGGCATTGTGTATTTTCGCCAAGACATCTTCGAAAAAGATGGCGACAAAAAAGCGAGCTACAAATGGAAGTATTTTCTTAGTTAATAAAGATATAAATATTACAAAACCATTTTATTGTCTTAGTTTAAGAGTTTTTTATGGATTATTGACATCGTTGTTGCGTAACATTTTTATTTTTTTTACTTTACGATGTTTGTCAGCCGGACCGGCGGTCCCGGCTTCACGTTACTTGTGTACCTCGTTGTGTAGCGACGGAGGACTTCTTCTTTTTCATCGTCTTTTTCTTCTTCTCATTCTTCTTCGTCGTTGTCGTCTTCTTGACAGACTGGACTTAGCTTTGGCATAAGGCAGCCCCCCACAGTCTGAAGACGTAACTGCACTTAAGGGGTGTCCCATTTCTAAGCCCTTACACTTATTTTTGAGGGCCAAGATTGAGGGCCAAAGATTGAGGGTTAAGGGCGAGGGTTGAGATTGAGGAGTTAAGGGAGGAATTGGAATTGGCCCTTGGTCATAATGTCCGATGTACTGAATTTTGTTTTGACGCCTCGCTCGGAAAATACACTTCAAAGTCACGGACAGCAGAAGCACCGGAGATCCTGGGAGATGCTGCTAGCAGTTACACACACACACACACACACACACACACACACACACACACACACACACACACCGATTGTATAGTAGGTAGATCTTTTTGACTTGGTCATTTTAAAAGTAGCTTGCATGTTGAAAAAGTGTGAGCACCCCTGGTTTAAAGGTACAGAGTGTAAAATCCTGCCATCTGGTGGTCAGATTTCAGATTGCAGCGCTCATTCACTCACCCTCTCTCCTTTGTTGAGTGTCAGATTCTAAAGTCGACATTTGACTTTGATTCTAAACTCTCCATCATTTCTTCTCTATTCAGGTTGGAGGGCTGCAGGTTGTCAGAGCTCAGCTGTGATTGGCTGCTCTCAGCTCTGAAGTCCAACCCCTCCCAACTCAGACACCTGGAGCTGAGTTGGAACTGCCTTCTGGATTCAACAGTGAAGGTGCTGAGTGGTTTTCTGCAGAGTCCAGACTGTAAACTGGAGGCTCTGAGGTCAGTTCACCCTCTTCACTCTATAACTGCTGCAGTTATTGTTGTCATGACTTTGAATTGAGTTTGTGGGAATTCACTTTGATTCTATTAGAAATGTGTAAAACTGGTTTTAAATTACACACACACACACACACACACACACACACACACACACACACACACGTTTGCGCACATACGCACTCACGCACGCACACACACACACACAAGCGCGCGCGCGCACACCCAACTGTGAATGACACTCTCCATCATTTATTCCGTATTCAGGTTGGAGAGGTGCAGGTTGTCAAAGATCAGCTGTGATTGGCTGCTCTCAGCTCTGAAGTCCAACCCCTCCCACCTCAGACACCTGGACCTGGCTGAGAACTATCTTCAGGATTCATCAGTTAAGGAGCTGAGTGGTTTTCTGCAGAGTCCAGACTGTAAACTGGAGACTCTGAGGTCAGTTCACCCTCTTCACTCTACAACTTCTATCTCAACTTCATGATTTTCACTTTACTGCTGTTGGAAATTCAATTTGCAGACACTGGTTTGTGATAGTAATGAATGAAACTGGACTTGAAGGTACAGTGGGTAAAATCCTCCCATCTAGTGGTCAGATTGCAGATTGCAGATGCTGAAGTGGATATTTCACTTTGATTTTCAGAGTGATGACACCCAGGAAAAACTCTCGATCATTATAAACTCCATCATTTATTCTCTGTTCAGGTTGTGGGGCTGCAATTTGTCAGAGCTCAGCTGTGATTGGCTGCTCTCAGCTCTGAAGTCCAACCCCTCCCACCTCAGAGAGCTGGACCTGAATATGAAACCCCTGAAGGAGTCATCAGTGAAGCCACTGATGGATCTTGTCTACAGCAGTGACCATCAACTGGAGAGTGTGAGGTTAGTACTGGTTTGGAACCAGTGGATGATGGTTCCAGCACCAAAGCCAGTTGATCCCACAGCAGAGGTCCAGTGTTCCCAGTCACAGTGTGAGAGGAGGATGGTGACGTCCAGCTGCTCCTCATTCATCCAACATCTGCTGCCAAACTGCTTCTTCTCTCAGTTGACCACTCAATTATTGATCAGTTCATCTTCATCAGGCCTCAGTATCAGTCCAACACTCCATGGTCACATGACCTTCTGATGTTCCACACTTGACATGTGACTGAGAGTCTGCTTCTTCTCACCAGTTACTCCATCATCTCCATCAACAGTCAACGTCTCTGTGATGATGCGTTCAAGGACCGTGAATCCTGACTCCTGCTGTCTCTTCTTATCTTTGCAGGTGGTGGTGAGGATGAGGAGAGTGAAGAGGAGAGCTCCATCTACTGGTGGCTGAATGAACTACAACCAGTGGAGCCAAACAGCAAGCTGTGTGTCACGACTAGTGATGGTGAGGTGAAGCCTCATGAGGCATTGAACCACTTGAGCCAACTGGTTCGAAGCTTCATGTGCACACGAAACCACCTACTGGCCAAATGTACAATCACAGGCAAGCTGTGTCTGAACCACTTGTGATGCATTGAATTTTTGTGTCTGTTATGTCTGTTGGGAATGACTATGAATTGCAAAAAATGAATGACCATATATATACATATATATATATATATATATACATATATATATATATATATATATATATGTATATATATATATATATATATATATATATATATATATGTATATATATATATATATATATATATATATATATATATATGTATATATATATATATATATATGTATGTATATATATATATATATATATATATATATATATATGTATGTATATATATATATATATATATATATATATATATGTATGTATATATATATATATATATATGTATATGTATATATATATATATATATATGTATGTATATATATATATATATATATATATATATATATGTATGTATATATATATATATATATATATGTATGTATATATATATATATATATATATGTATATATATATATATATATATATATATATATATATATATATATATATATATACATATACATATATATATATATATATATATACATACATATATATATATATATATATGTACATATATATTATTTTTTTTCTCACTTATTTATGATTATTTTTATGGGTACTGATGCCAGTGGTTATGGGGATGCTCCAAACAAATGTTGTTGTTAACTTTGTTCAACAATGACAATAAATAAATAACTTGACTTGATAACTATGTGTATGATACATTTTTTGAATGTATTCTGTTTGTGCAATTTTTTTCTGAAAATGGCATGGGTGTAATCAGGCAGATGATAGTGAAAGTGATTGTGGGACTTGGAAAAGGGCATAGATCAGGGGTGCTCACACTTTTTCAACATGCAAGCTACTTTTAAAATGAGCAAGTCAAAAAGATCCACCTCCTATAAAACAGGAAAAGTCATTCAGAAATATATTTGTAGTCCAATGATAAAGAAAGAAAGGATTAAATGGGTCAACATGTTCCCATGTGCATTTATGCTCATCATTGTACAGAAAACTCATGGTTTAAAATTGTTTAGGTTATATCTGCCTATGTTTGATTTTATCAATAAAAGTGTGTTTAAGTTAAGATGTTTTGCTGTATAGTTTTGTGTTTTCCAGCGCATAGGTTAGGGATAATTGGTGTGCGTGTGTGTGTGATGCAGACGTTTTGCCAGCAGCATCTCCCAGGATCTCCGGCGCGTCTGCAGTGCGTGCGCACTTTGAAGCGCATTTTCCGAGCGAGGCGTCTCCATCAGTTTACGCCAGGATTGCAAGCTCACGCGACAACCCCGGTAGTTTTGCGTGTAAAACAACAGCGAAACTCTTTTTCCTGTCCCTGTCTGGTCTTTATTTGATCTGAATAGTGCCGAAGCCGATACGTCACATTTACGTTTCACTGTAAAGCACAGCACATTTAAGAACAAAATCCAGCACATCGTACATTATGACCAAAATCAACCAGATCCACCGTGTTTTCTAATCCTGCCTGAACGATTCTACCTGCTGTAATTGACGCGGATCTCTCTCTCTCTCTCTCACTCACTCTCTCTCTCCCTCTCTCTCTCCATGCGATAGACCCAAACTCCCTTCGCAATTGACCAGTAGATCGCGATGGACGTAATGGGCACCCCTGGCATAGATGCTTGTGTAACATGGACATTGATGTACAGGACAGGGGGCTCCATCCTATCACCTCTCCCCTCCTCACTCTCTCCGTAAGCTCTCAAAAATATCTCCAAACTAAACGCTATCTAGTCTCAAACACTCCAAACTATAAACGCTATCAAAAATCTAGTAATCCAAACTCTCTCCAAATCTCAGTTGACTGCAACTGCAAGAGATTTAAAATATGAATTGCAGATATATATATATATATATATATATATATATATATATATATATATATATATATATATATATATATATGTATATGTATATCTGCAATTCATATTTTAAATCTCTTTAAAAGGAAAATGGCCAGCTGCAGCAGAAAAGTGTATATATATATATATATATATATATATATATATATATATATATATATATATATATATATATATATATATATATATATATATATATATATACATATATATATATATATATATGTATATATATATATATATATATGGGTCCACTTTTCTGCTGCAGCTGGCCATTTTCCTTTTACACCGTCCGTCAAGAGAGCACTTCCATTAGGAAATAGTCAACATGAAATTTCGTCTTCTACTGACACCTGCTGGTCAAATTGAATAGTTGCAAATATTGTGAAGAAGTTGTCATCTAATTCTAATCCTAAACAATATGGCCATTCGAAGTGAAGTATTAAGACAATTAATCAGGTTTGTACTGCTTGATTAAACACATTCATCCCGTTCCAGTGCACTAAAACCCACTTCCCTTCAGGACCGTGTCAGCGAAGCCAAAACTTCCTTGAGTGACGCTGTTTCCCAGCATGCAATGCGAGCTAGCGATTCACAATACTATTTCATCACAAACATGGATGTAAAAAATAAAAAGGGACGAAAAATGAAACTTCAGGAACACCAACCAATACAATGCAATACAAGCAGAACTGGGCCAAAGTTTTATATTACGTACACCATAATACAGCCTTCTGGTGGACAAGCCATACTATTTAATCCGTGTCTTCCTATGGTATTTCCGTGGGAGGAAGCTCACTTCACGTGCTGTGTGCTCGTCACTCCCCCAATCAAGGTTGAGTTAGTTAGTGAACTGAAAAGTCGTAACAGGAGAAGCTTGCTGCCGGAAATAATGCGCTACAAGTGAATGTGACCCTCACTGAACCCAATTCAGACGACTCTCACTACACTATTTTTGTTTTGTATGAGCATTAAAAAAACAACAACAACATAATAATAATATGGATTTTGACCATGTATGTTTTGGAGTTCATTGAAAGAGGTTAATAAAAAAAAAGGGCTGGGCTGCCATTTTCTTTGTCCCCTCTTTTCTCCTGTTTATTAAGTATGTAGGGAGGTTAGCCTTTCTGTATTTGGCTTCTCTTTCTTTCTTTAGTTAGTTCTTAAGGCGAGCTAGTTGGAGTTTGGTTTATTATTTTGGCCTGGGCCCACCCTGAAGCCTTTGCTGCCCACCAGTTAAGTTGTTTTGTTTCTTTCATTTACTGATTCATAAATGTTTTTGTTGAAAACCACCAACTGCAGTGAAAAATTAATGAGGCTTGGGAGTGGGGGAAGGTGTCCCACACGTTGCGTCTCGGTCCCCCTCGATGGGACGTAACACGGAGTTTTCACCGTGACAGCAGGTTGAGCTCCTACCGTTTTACAAGCGACGTCGTCACGTTAGCCTGTTCCATCCCTGCTAAATTCTTTAAAGAACTACCGTTAGTAAACTTTTAAATTATAATACACTCTACACTAATTGTAATTTCCTGCCCGTGGTTCTATATTGCAACAGTTGACGGCTCATATCAGCAGATAAGCAGCAACAATCTGGGCATTGCGGGTGATTCATAAATATGTAATTTCTTATTAATTAGCCCATAAGTGTTGTACACCAGTGTGACACCAAATGCTTGTTGCTGACAGCAGTGAAGAAATGACACTCTAGTGGTTCTGCACATTAGTATAAATAGAGTGATTCTCTATCATTACATCACAGGACGGCGGCACTCTGACAGATTCCATGAACCTGGACACTGATGATCCAGACTCCGGTCCAGATGAGCCAACAGGCCACAGTGGAAACGAGTCAGAGCATGGACTGGCTGCTGAAAGGATCCAGGTAGGTGGCGCTGTCATCCCAAGTTGTGTGGTGTGGAGGATCAGGGCCAAAGTTCCAGATGCTCACAGATGTGACTGTGGATTCAGGAGGAGTGTTTGAAGGCTGGACTCCCAACAGTGATTGGCTGCTGAGGACCTCTCAATCACAATCAGGTTTTTTAGTGGCTGTGAGATTGAAAGTGAGATTGCATTGTCCAGGTAGGAGGACAGCAGTCAGCCATGTTTCAACTCAAGTCAACACGCAGTGGTTCACATGAAGGTCCAAGAGGCCTACAGACCTACACTGAGTCTGGAAGTGGCAGTACAGTTGGATCATTGTCTTTGTTGTGTTGTTTGGTCATTGTGATCCAATGTAATGTGAGAGAAGGACGAGTGCAGTTATATTGGAGTGAGTTATTTAGAGTGTAATAGAAGTTATAATGCAGAGTCTGTTTTTATGAAATGTTCTATCACCTGGCATCCATCCATTCATCCATCCATCCATCCATCCATCCATCTTCTACTGCCGTATCTGGAGTCAGGTCTCGGGGGCAGCAGCCTCAGCAGAGACCCCCAGACTTCCCTGGACCCAGTCACCTCCTCCAGCTCCTCCAGTGGGACCCCAAGGCTTCCCAGTCCAGCCCAGAGACCTGGTCCCTTCAGCAGGGTCTCCTCCTGGTGGGACATGCCTGGAACACCTCCCCAGGGAGGCGTCCTAAACAAGACCCCGAGATGCTGGAACTCCTCCCCCTGAGGCAGGGCCTCCCCACCGACCCAGAGAGGGCAAACCACCTCATATCTTTCATTGATTTATCTGTTGGTGAATAATTATAATGTATCATTTATTTTATTTAAATTATATTTGAACTGAATTGGATTTGTTTGTAAAAGTGAGATTTATTTTCATTGATTCATGTGGTTTATGTTGAGACCTAGTGGAGAAGTGGGTATGGCCTACAGAAGGTTTGAGTACACAAGTTATTCAGATATGGAGAATCCCCATGGTAGGACTTCAGGAGATATATAATCAAAGTGTTAAAGCAGCAGAAATGAAACGTCAGTTGAGGTCAAGGTCACACAGGTTGTGATGGCTTTTATTGTCAGAATATTGAATCATTGAAATATAATGTTTGAGCTTGTAACAAAGTTAGGATGATATAACATAATCACATAAAATAAATGATCTGGTTTCCTTCTGATTCATTGACGTCCTTCTGAAATCTCCACACAAACATCTGGCAAGCATCAAAACCATGAACTATTTTGAGGGAAACTTCTTTTGTCTTAATTATGATTCAATAATGATTTGAGTTCCCATCACAGGTGTTGTGAATCACTTTATCTTTTCCACATGATTTCCTCATTTAAGATCATGAAGCAGAAATAAAGTCTCTTGAAAAGTATTTTTCACCTCCAAAATGAAGATGTTATAGAAGTCTGAAGTGAGAGCAGAGCAGTGTGTTGTTGATGTGTGGAACCTTCATGCTGAGATGTTCCAGCCGTGGATGATGAGAGCAGAAGCAGTGGTTGTGTTGCTGCTGCCTTCACTGAGCAGCTGCTCCAAGTCCTGCTTCTTCCACTGAGGATTCAGCTCCACCAGTGGCTTCTGGGACGTCTCTCCCAGTAACCACAGCAGCTTGTAGGGAGAAGCAGTCCGCCAGCCACCAGGCTGCACTGGGGTCAAAGGTCGTGACACGCCCACACAGTGTTGGTGCGTGCAGCTTGCTGTTTGGCTCCACTGGTTGTAGTTCATTCAGCCACCAGTAGATGGAGCTCTCCTCTTCACTCTCCTCATCCTCACCACCACCTGCAAAGATAAGAAGAGACAGCAGGAGTCAGGACTCACGGTCCTTGAACGCATCATCACAGAGACGTTGACTGTTGATGGAGATGATGGAGTAACTGGTGAGAAGAAGCAGACTCTCAGTCACATGTCAAGTGTGGAACATCAGAAGGTCATGTGACCATGGAGTGTTGGACTGATACTGAGGCCTGATGAAGATGAACTGATCAATAATTGAGTGGTCAACTGAGAGAAGAAGCAGTTTGGCAGCAGATGTTGGATGAATGAGGAGCAGCTGGACGTCACCATCCTCCTCTCACACTGTGACTGGGAACACTGGACCTCTGCTGTGGGATCAACTGGCTTTGGTGCTGGAACCATCATCCACTGGTTCCAAACCAGTACTAACCTCACACTCTCCAGTTGATGGTCACTGCTGTAGACAAGATCCATCAGTGGCTTCACTGATGACTCCTTCAGGGGTTTCATATTCAGGTCCAGCTCTCTGAGGTGGGAGGGGTTGGACTTCAGAGCTGAGAGCAGCCAATCACAGCTGAGCTCTGACAAATTGCAGCCCCACAACCTGAACAGAGAATAAATGATGGAGTTTATAATGATCGAGAGTTTTTCCTGGGTGTCATCACTCTGAAAATCAAAGTGAAATATCCACTTCAGCATCTGCAATCTGCAATCTGACCACTAGATGGGAGGATTTTACCCACTGTACCTTCAAGTCCAGTTTCATTCATTACTATCACAAACCAGTGTCTGCAAATTGAATTTCCAACAGCAGTAAAGTGAAAATCATGAAGTTGAGATAGAAGTTGTAGAGTGAAGAGGGTGAACTGACCTCAGAGTCTCCAGTTTACAGTCTGGACTCTGCAGAAAACCACTCAGCTCCTTAACTGATGAATCCTGAAGATAGTTCTCAGCCAGGTCCAGGTGTCTGAGGTGGGAGGGGTTGGACTTCAGAGCTGAGAGCAGCCAATCACAGCTGATCTTTGACAACCTGCACCTCTCCAACCTGAATACGGAATAAATGATGGAGAGTGTCATTCACAGTTGGGTGTGCGCGCGCGCGCTTGTGTGTGTGTGTGTGCGTGCGTGAGTGCGTATGTGCGCAAACGTGTGTGTGTGTGTGTGTGTGTGTGTGTGTGTGTGTGTGTGTGTGTAATTTAAAACCAGTTTTACACATTTCTAATAGAATCAAAGTGAATTCCCACAAACTCAATTCAAAGTCATGACAACAATAACTGCAGCAGTTATAGAGTGAAGAGGGTGAACTGACCTCAGAGCCTCCAGTTTACAGTCTGGACTCTGCAGAAAACCACTCAGCACCTTCACTGTTGAATCCAGAAGGCAGTTCCAACTCAGCTCCAGGTGTCTGAGTTGGGAGGGGTTGGACTTCAGAGCTGAGAGCAGCCAATCACAGCTGAGCTCTGACAACCTGCAGCCCTCCAACCTGAATAGAGAAGAAATGATGGAGAGTTTAGAATCAAAGTCAAATGTCGACTTTAGAATCTGACACTCAACAAAGGAGAGAGGGTGAGTGAATGAGCGCTGCAATCTGAAATCTGACCACCAGATGGCAGGATTTTACACTCTGTACCTTTAAACCAGGGGTGCTCACACTTTTTCAACATGCAAGCTACTTTTAAAATGACCAAGTCAAAAAGATCTACCTACTATACAATCGGTGTGTGTGTGTGTGTGTGTGTGTGTGTGTGTGTGTGTGTGTGTGTGTGTGTGTGTGTAACTGCTAGCAGCATCTCCCAGGATCTCCGGTGCTTCTGCTGTCCGTGACTTTGAAGTGTATTTTCCGAGCGAGGCGTCAAAACAAAATTCAGTACATCGGACATTATGACCAAGGGCCAATTCCAATTCCTCCCTTAACTCCTCAATCTCAACCCTCGCCCTTAACCCTCAATCTTTGGCCCTCAATCTTGGCCCTCAAAAATAAGTGTAAGGGCTTAGAAATGGGACACCCCTTAAGTGCAGTTACGTCTTCAGACTGTGGGGGGCTGCCGTACGCCAAAGCTAAGTCCAGTCTGTCAAGAAGACGACAACGACAAAGAAGAAGGAGAAGAAGAAAAAGACGATGAAAAAGAAGAAGTCCTCCGTCGCTACACAACGAGGTACACAAGTAACGTGAAGCCGGGACCGCCGGTCCGGCTGACAAACATCGTAAAGTAAAAAAAATAAAAATGTTACGCAACAACGATGTCAATAATCCATAAAAAACTCTTAAACTAAGACAATAAAATGGTTTTGTAATATTTATATCTTTATTAACTAAGAAAATACTTCCATTTGTAGCTCGCTTTTTTGTCGCCATCTTTTTCGAAGATGTCTTGGCGAAAATACACAATGCCTTCTGGGTAGCCCTCACTGCCAAGGGTGGTCCCGGAGAATCTCAATATTGAGGGCGATACAGCCCTTAATCTCCTCCCTCAACTGGACGTTCTTAGAATCGGGACAGCATTTGCACCTAGCAGGGAGCGCGCATTTTTGAGATTGAGGGTTGAGATTGAGGGTTAAGGGAGGAATTGGAATTCACCCCAAGATCAACCACAACCACCGTGTTTTCTAATCATTGACTTCCTGCCTGAACCATTCTACCTGCTTTAAATGACGAGGACTCCACTCTTAAAGCTCTCTCTCTCTCTCTCTCTCTCTCTCCCTCTCTCTCTCTCTCTCCGACCTAATGGGCACCCCTGTTTCAAACCCAGTTTCACTCATTTCAAACACAAACCAGTGACTGCAAACTGAATTTCTAACAGCAGTGAAGTGAAAATCATGACAACAATAACAAGAGTGATAGAAGTTGTAGAGTGAAGAGGGTGAACTGACCTCAGAGTCTCCAGTTTACAGTCTGGACTCTGCAGAAAACCACTCAGCTCCTTCACTGATGAATCCTGCAGTTGGTTCTGACCCAGGTCCAGGTGTCTGAGGTGGGAGTCGTTGGACTTCAGAGCTGAGAGCAGCCAATCACAGCTGAGCTCTGACAACCTGCAGCCCTCCAACCTGAATAGAGAAGAAATGATGGAGAGTTTAGAATCAAAGTCAAATGTCGACTTTAGAATCTGTCACTCAACAAAGGAGAGAGGGTGAGTGAATGAGCGCTGCAATCTGAAATCTGACCACCAGATGGCAGGATTTTACACTCTGTACCTTTAAACCAGGGGTGCTCACACTTTTTCAACATGCAAGCTACTTTTAAAATGACCAAGTCAAAAAGATCTACCTACTATACAATCGGTGTGTGTGTGTGTGTGTGTGTGTGTGTGGAACGCAGATGTTTTGCTAGCAGCATCTCCCAGGATCTCCGGTGCTTCTGCTGTGCGTGACTTTGAAGCGTATTTTGCGAGTGAGGCGTCTCCGTCAGTTTACGCCAGGATTGCAGGCTCACGTGACAAGCACGTTAGTTTGGCGTGTATTTAAAGAAAACAACAGCCAAACTCTTTTTGCTGTCCCTGTCTGCTCTCATACAGAATGCAGGTATCTGAAGTATACATTGATTTTAACAATTATTATAGTTTCAGATTTAAAATGAAATCTGCTTTATGTCTCCTTTATTTGATCTGAGCGGTGCAGAAGCCGATCCGTCTCATTTACCTTTGACTGTAAAATATAGCACATATAAAAACAAAATCCAGCACATCGTACATTATGACCAAGATCACTGAGTTCCTGCCTGAACCATTCTACCTGCTGGAAGTGACGAGGACTCCACACGATTGACCTAATGGACACCCCTGCTTCAAACCCAGTTCCACTCATTTCAAACACAAACCAGTGTCTGCAAATTGAATTTCCAACAGCAGTGAAGTGAAAATCATGACGACAACAACAAGAGTGATAGAAGTTGTAGAGTGAAGAGGGTGAACTGACCTCAGAGTCTCCAGTTTACAATCTGGACTCTGCAGAAAACCAATCAGAACCTTCACTAATGAATCCTGCAGCTGGTTCTGACTCAGGTCCAGGTGTCTGAGGTGGGAGGGGTTGGATTTCAGAGCTGAGAGCAGCCAATCACAGCTGAGCTTTGACAACCAGCAGTACTCCAACCTGAATAGAGAAGAAATGATGGAGAGTTTATAACGATGGAATTTTACCAGGGTCTCATCACTCTGAACATCAAAGTGAAACGTCGACTTCAGAATCTGCAACAAAAGCAGTCTGCAATCTGACCACTAGATGGGAGGATTTTACCCACTGTACCTTCAAGCCCAGTTTAGGGCGTGTTTTCATTGCCTCGCCTCACCACGGTTCGCCTCGGTACGATTGCGTTTTCATTGGCTCTGTGATTACGAGACCGTGGGCGGAGTCGACACGGTAAAGCGGGACAATGTTTTCCCCAGCATCACTTCTGTGCGATACACAACAGCGCAGCGATGGACAAAGTAGAAGTTGTTTCATACCTGCTGCTCGGTCTGTGGTTGCTTTTCTGTTCAAGAAAGAACACTTTCCCTCACTGAAGTCACAGTTGATCATTTATGCAGCAACATTTATAATTTATTGTTTCATTTTCCATGCGAGCAAATGTGTAGTTCAACCTTCATATTTTCACCAAAAGTAAACACGAGACGGATACAACGGGAAATAGCGTTTATTTAAAAACAAACAAACAGAAAAACAGACAGTAAACACGCCTCCTTATTTGAAATAGCTGCCCTAGCGAGCCAAGGACGACTTTGTTATATGCCGCGGTGTTTGAGGCTTCCTCGCGGCCAAGAGCCACGTCCTCTCGACGAATCAGTATTTCGTCTCTCCTCAAGACTCCTGGGGTTCCCTAGCTTACCGCGCCTCACGCAGGAGCAACTCGATTTATTTTCTTTACCGAGCGCTTCGCCATTTGCCGTTTGTCGTTTTCGCGAATATGGTTGAACACACTCGCGACGTCGAGGGCATTCCCGGTTCGCCTGCCTCTCCCCAAAAGACGAAAGTAAACATGTATTGAAAAAGCTGTTTTCAAAAACTGTATACACATAAATGTATTTGTACAACACCAATAGTAGCTACTTGTATTCACGGTAAAATGTACCTGACACGGAAGTTCTGTGTCAAAGGAGTTGGCGTGGATGTCCGCTCTGACAGGGAACATCGACGCGGACACGGAGCCAATCCAGTGCCCTGCTCGTCGCTACGTCACCACTAAACTCGCTTCGTCTTGCTCGGACCCTGGGGGATTGAGGTACCAAAACAGCGCCCCCTACAACTGTGTAGCGGCCAGTGCAAACACCCTAACACCATACCATGGCGAGGCGAGGTGAGGCAATGAAAACACGCCCTTTCATTCATTATCAAAAAAAAAGTGTCTGCAAATTGAATTTCCAACAGCAGTGAAGTGAAAATCATGACAACAACAACAAGAGTGATAGAAGTTGTAGAGTGAAGAGGGTGAACTGACCCCAGAGTCTCCAGTTTACAGTCTGGACTCTGCAGAAAACCACTCAGCTCCTTCACTGATGAATCCTTAAGGTGGTTCCAACTCAGGTTCAGCTCTCTGAGGTGGGAGGGGTTGGACTTCAGAGCTGAGAGCAGCCAATCACAGCTGAGCTTTGTCAACCAGCAGTTCTCCAGCCTGAATAAAGAATCAATATTTGATTTCTTCCATGGTGTAAATGTCATATTCAGAGTCATTTCTCTCTGTTGATGATCCAGATGTGCAGCTGTTGGGATCACTGAGTCATTCCCTCAAAGGAGTCATTGTGCCAGTGGGTTGTCAACACAATAACAACAGCAGTGTGTCAGTCAGTGTGCAGCCAATCAGCAGTGAAGATGGAAAATAATCAGTGAGTCCTTTGTGTGCTTGTGGCTGTTTTCAGTCATCAGAGACTCGTTACAAGTCAAACACATTCAAAGGACAAGATGAAGAAATACTGCTGCACTATTAATCTGCCTCTAATATTTCTTCACAGGATCTTCTGCTCAGTCATGTGACCTTCATCACCAATCAACAACTTCCATTGAGCTCCAAAGTGACTGGAGACATTTTCCACACTTTCTTCCACCATCCAAAGTCTTTTCTGGCTGCAGATTGTTGACATGAAAATATCAACAACATCCACTTTGTCTAGATGAGTCTTTAATATCTGCTTCAAAGTCTTCACACTGAGCAGCGTTACACACCAGTTGTCATCTGCTGACACACACTGTCCACCAGTAGAAAGCAGGAACTGACCTGAGAACTTCCAGTCTGCAGTTTGGACTCTGCAGTCCAGCACAGAGCAGCTTCACTCCAGGATCCCTCAGGAAGTTCTCATTCAGGTCCAGCAGTGTGAGGTGGGAGGGGCTGGACTGCAGAGCTGAAGACACCACTGCACACTGAAGCTCTGAGAGTTCACTGGATGAAGGAGAGCAGAGAGAGAAGTTGTGGTCGACATGTGAGATTCTAAAGACAGTGAAAGTGAATCAAGACTCATTAATGTCTGATCATCATCATCATCATCATCATCATCATCATCACCATCATCATGTAAATGGAGGGAAGTCCCGCGGTGGTGCAGCATGTGTTTACATCTGTGGTGCGTGGTGCCGGGACACTGCAGTGGTATGCAAACACTGTTCACCACTGGCACAGTTGATGATCATAAAGTGCCGTCCATTCTATCTGCCCTGGCAGTTTACTGCCATTTTGCTAGTTGCAGTTTACATCCCTCCCACCAACAACAGCAGTGAGAGGAACGCTGCACTCAATGAACTGTACCAGGCCATCAGTGATCAACAGACAGCAAACCCAAAAGCTTTACCATCCTCACTGGAGATTTTAGTCATGCTGACCTCAAGACTGTCCTTCCAAAAGTCCACCAGCATGTTGGATTTCCAACAAGGGGGGACAACGCTTTGTATGTGGAGATGTTCCGAGGGAGGAGCAGGGCTCGTGGTCATGTGCGATCAATTCCACGAGGATTGGGACGCTCAAAGGAAATGGGTGTGCGTTTGTGCGTTCGCAACATTTTGAACATCCAGATTTTTTTGTTTCAGGATGAAATCCATGTACGTTTTTGTAAATGAAGCCCCAGGTCCTCAGTGTCTCCACTACAGTGTCCTCAGTGCAGCTTCACACTCCAGTGTGTTCCAGCCACTGAGTGTCAACACATCCTGTTGTGACTGACAGTGTTGCTCTGATCTGCTGCTTCAACTCAACATGATGCTCAGTTGTGTGTAAAGTCACTGCAGCTTGGAGCTCCACTGGATCAGAGATCCTTCACTGGCGTCTCTTCGGACTCCACTGCATCTTTGATCCAACTGCTGTTTCATTGTCTGCTGCCAAATGAAGGAAGGATGTGATGTGTTTGTGTGTTCAATGTGTTGATTGTGTTGATTGACTGTGTAGTTCCACAGTTTTCATTCATGTAGCCGCTCTTTACCTTTGACGCTCAGGTGTCTTCAATGTCCGTCCGTCATACCAGCACCACTACATCATTCATAATTTGATGAGACGTGGGTTCCATTTAACTCGTTTATTTTCCTTCTTGAGTTTTTGGTTCGAGGCAACACATACAACGTGAGGTCAACAGAATTTTTGGCTCACCAACCACTCCGGCTTGACCCGCTTTCCATCAAACAAACATTTTGGCCATTTTTTTTTCTCGACCTAAAATAGCTGCGGGTCACCTTTCAAAATAAAATAACGGCTTCAGCATCAGAATCGGATGGTCTTGGTTCCCTTTCTTGAAGAACTTGGCAGTTGTCAGCCGGAAGGCATCTTGCACTGTACCCCTGACGACGCCATTAACTTCGTCCAGCAGTGCAACGTAGGGCTCTTTCATCAGACGTTGACTGATACATGACTGAACGAATGGCTCGCGGCTTAGCGCATCAGCGACAACGTTCTTAACGCCAGGGACATACTTCAGATGGAAATCAAATGCGGCAAGCTTAGCAACCCATCTTTGTTCACATGCGTCCAAACATGGCTTTGTTAAGATGTAGGACAATGGGCAATGACAATGACCAAACTTGTCACAAATGGCCCATTTTAACGCCAGGAATTCCAACCTGTGCGCTGGATAGTTAATTTGTGATCGGGACAGTGTCTTGCTGGCGAAAGCGACAGGTCGAGCAACAGTCTCACCTGGTGGCACTTGCGACAGGACTGCGCCAATGCCATCAAACGACGCATCAACAGCGAGAACGAAGGGCTCACTGAAGTTGGGGTGGGATAAGGTGACATTGCAAGCTAATTCATTCTTCAGGGTCTGGAACGATTCTTTGCATGCAGCAGTCCAGTCGCTCGCCATAAGCGCTGGTGGAGCAGATGATCGCTTTTTCACCTCCCTGCCTCTCATGGCCTTATGCTGCACCTGCCTTCCAGAGAGGAGTCTGAACAAGGGTTTTGCTTTAGCAGAGCAGTCAGCTATGAAGTGCTGATAGTAGAAGATTAGGCCCAGGAAAGAATTAATCTTCCTCCAGGAAGGGGTCACACCATCACTCTCCATCAGGTCAGCCTCTCCCACATCCATGATGGCTTTCATCTTGTCAGGGTCCTTCATCACCCCCTCCCCACAAATGACATGTCCCAGGAACCTTACTGACCTCCGCAAGAGATGACACTTCTTGGGGGCCAGTTTGAGTTTGTGACTTTTCAGACGGGAGAACACCATCTCTAGACGCTCAAGCGCCTGCTGTTCAGTTGGGGCAAAGACCATCAGGTCATCAAGATAGCAGAGCAGACTAGTGAAGTTTTCATCCCCGAAGATTGACATCATCATTCGCATGAATGTTGCAGGACTGTTGGACAAACCTCGTGGCATTCTGTTGTACTAGTGGAGGCCAAAAGGTGAAGAGAAAGCTGTGTATTTTTTGTGCTCTTCATGGAGTGGCACATTGTAGAAGCCAGACGTCAAGTCCATGGTGGAGAAGAAGACATTTCCTCCAAGTGCAACCCACCGATCCTGGGGTGCCTTGGGCCAGGCCGTCGAGTCGGACCATGAACAGGACTGTTTGAAGCTGGGGAAGATCTTTGCAGGAGCACCTTCTCCAGCATGTTAATAAGGCGGTTCAGGGCATCAGGGTCAGTGGCCTGTGGCTGCAGTGGGCTCTGTTCTTCAGCAGGTGGTGCAGGTGGCGAGACAGCAGCAAGAGCATTCACTGACACCCTTTCTCTGGAAGTTCTGTTCACTGACATCATTTCAGAATGATATTCGTTCAGAATGTCTTGGACTTCACGAGCAGTCCACTTGTCTATCGTCTTCGACCTGAAGGTCATGGCGAGCTCAGTAGAAGGGCAGTTCTTTATGAACATTCGAGTCACCTCAGTGCTGGGGCTGTCCAGTGACTTTCCTTGCTCCTTCAGACGTTCAATGGCCAAGTCAACAGCGCGGTTCAGTCTAAGCCTGTAGTCAAAGGCATCCTCACCCTTCCCAGGAAGAGTGGTGTAAAAGTCTGCTAATGGGAGTGGTGAACACGGAACAGAATCAAAGTGCTTCCGCAAGAGACCATAAATGGCATCGGGGTTACAGGTGATGTTAATACCACTGTTCCTGGTCCCAAACCTGACAACATCCTTTGCTTTGCCACCAAGATGAACAAGGATCTCCTCCGCTTGTTCCTCAGGTTGCAGATTCCCCCTCTTAATGAAACTCCTCATGAGCTCCTCCCACTCCTGGACGGAAACAGAGTCTGAGTTGTCTCCTCTGAAGCAGGGGGGCTCCTTCAGCTTTCGATGAGGGACATATTGCAAATGGGACACGTCAAAAGCATTTGTGGCAGACACATTTGCATGGCTAGGTCGAGGGGTAGCACTATGTAAAGGGGAACTGGCTAGCATATCAGCATGGGCAGGTGAAGGGGCAGCACTGAGTAAAGGGGTAGTGACAGATGCACTGAGGTGAGAGATAATGTCCTGTGCCACCCGCTGGCTGACCTGTTGAATCAATGCATCACCCATCTGACCTACAATACTAGCAGCAATAACATCAGGGGTAGGTGCAGGGGAACACATGCTGTGCCTGTCCGGGACAGGGGAATGCGTGCCCTGGCTAGCAAGGGCATGAGGGTTTGCATCTGAGTTGGGGGGAGGGATAACACCAGTACTGAGCAAGGGGCGCCCAGGTGTACACTGATTACCCAACACTACACCACCCCCCTGAACAGGACTCTCAAACAGTAAACTTGAAGGATGCATAAAACCCCTCCCTCTGCCAGCACCAAAAGGAGTTATAAAAACATTACCCTGAGGATTACTCATCTTTCCAAAAAGTTAACAAAACACAATACCACAAAACAAAAGGATGAAACCACAAAAGGCCTAGGCTGGAAACTGAAAAAAATAAAAATAAAAAAAATAAAATAAAATAAAATAAAAGTACATAAACCCTCTATCTGATGTCTAACACTGCACAAAAGCAACACATCTGACCAACTTCAGTGACCGCAGATGAACAGCAGCAGCAGAACAGTCCCCGGGTCGCTCTGCAGCATCGGTAGCACAACAAAAGAGTCTCGAGTCACGGCACCAATGTGACCTCTCCTATTCTGTCCTGCTTGCTGTATAATGAAGACTTGCAGAAGTCAGGTGTGGAGCGGCAGTTTATTCTCTGAAACAGAATGAGACACAACCATAACTTGCTCCGTGAAACTTGGTCACCTCCTGCTTCATGGGCTTCCTCTGTACTGAAGTAGCGATCGTATAGTTGTTGTTTCTACAATACAAATAATATTAAAAATAAAATACATTTTTCTACAAAATACAAAAAAATGACATTTGCAATTTCAATAATTCGCTCCCTAAAGCTCCATTTTTATACACTGTAACATTCTTCCAGTTACACACACATACCTGAAACAGAATGGGACACAACCATAACTTGCTCCGTGAAACTTGGTCACCTCCTGCAGAGACAACGTGCTCCGTATGAGAGCTGTGTCCTGCTAATGGACATGCTAGCATGCTAATCGTTTTTAATAGCAATAAAAAAAAAAAAAACGAACTTTGCTAAAAAAAATTAAAATAAAAAAATTAATTAAAAAAAATTAAATGAAAGACACCAGCACACATTTAAACACTGAAACACAGTTAGATGAAGCATAGCTCAACTTATTGCATTAATTTCTGTCTCAGCAGGGAGGAGACCGTCTCACCTGCTTCATGGGCTTCCTCTGTACCGAGGATCGCCCAGAATGCAAAGCGCTAACTTCAAAATAAAATACAAAATAAAATAAAAATAAAATATAAAGAGCCATGGCTGTGCCCCAACCAAGTTTAACATGATTGAACACAATTTATTTTGTGTGTGTGTGAGAGAGAGAGTGGATGACGCCTTGCAGGTGCGGTCCTGGATGTCGGCTGCTGATTGGACGCGCCACGGCTGAGAAGGAGGAGCAGTCGAGCCAGCCTGACTGTCATCCCTCCTCCGCTCCCAAGTCTGCAGTTAGTCACTTCTGAAATGGTGTTAGAGCACGCAGCCGTAGGTAGTGATGGCCGATGGAGACTTTGTTGAAGCTTTGACACTTGTTTCAAAAAATGGTTCATTACTCGAGGCTTCAATGACACAGTGCTCGAGGAGGTCATCTAGTGCTCAATAAAATGAAGTGCAATAGAAACGTGTTCATTGTTTCATAGGTTGTTTGGGATTTGATTCGCCATACATTCTTGTTGGACAACACTACATGCTTGTATGGTTCAATGCTGACACAATAAAATAAAAATGAAAAATAAAGACAATGTCTCTTTTTTGGCACGACTGATTGTAGTAGACTATAGCTCTATACTTAGCCTGACAGTTTGTGCAATGAATTATATTATATCCTAAAACAAGACTAAATAGCCCATAGTTTAAAAATATGTTCAATAGTAAGTGTTCAGTGGGTCAGATGTCAAATGTGATCTATTTAAAATGTAGAATAGATGAGCTAAATAACACATATAATACACATTGATGGGAATTGAACCGTCGCCTCAGTCTTGCAAGTCCAAGATTGTCATAATGTACCACAAACCCAAATCACACTCCCTTTTTTCATCTAAGCTGTTTGAGTTAGCGTTAGCACACCGTGATTCCTCATCAACTACAGGCCTACACTTCAAATAATTATGAGAAAAATCCAACGTAAAGAGAGCACTTCCATTAGGAAATAGTCAACATGAAATTTCGTCTTCTACTGACACCTGCTGGTCAAATTGAATAGTTGCAAATATTGTGAAGAAGTTGTCATCTAATTCTAATCCTAAACAATATGGCCATTCGAAGTGAAGTATTAAGACAATTAATCAGGTTTGTACTGCTTGATTGAACACATTCATTGTTCCGTTCCAGTGCACTAAAACCCACTTCCCTTCAGGACCGTGTCAGCGAAGCCAAAACTTCCTTGAGTGACGCTGTTTCCCAGCATGCAATGCGAGCTAGCGATTCACAATACTATTTCATCACAAACATGGATGTAAAAAATAAAAAGGGACGAAAAATGAAACTTCAGGAACACCAACCATTGCAATACAAGCAGAACTGGGCAGAAGTTTTATATTATGTACACCATAATACAGCCTTCTGGTGGACAAGCCATACTATTTAATCCGTGTCCTCCTATGGCACTTCCGTGGGTGGAAGCTCGTCGTAGAGGTCACGTGCTGGTTGCACGTCACTCCACCGATCACCTCGGGGAAGGTCGTTGCCCTTGCAGGGTACCTGATTCAGGTGAGTATATGGAAAATATGGGTTAATGTGGTCAGTCGTAACAAGAGAAGCTTGCTGGCAAAAATAATGCACTACAAGTGGATGTAACACTTCTTTTTTGTTTTGTATGAGCATTTAAAAAAAACAACAACATAATAATAATATGGATTTTGACCATGTATGTTTTGGAGTTCATTGAAAGAAGTTAATATATATATGTATATATATATATATGTGCGTGTGTGTAACTTTAACTAACTTATCTATTTCTATCCATCTATCAAACTTACTATCTAGGGATCTATCTACTACTAACTCTCAAAAAACTAACGGACAACCAAGAGCAACAAAACCAACCTACTGCAATTCGTATATTTTAGTGTGTGTGTGGGGGGGTTAAAATGAGCACAGTGATTGGGAGTGTAGTTCCGCAGCATAAAGTGTATCTTCAGTCGTCGATTGTATGTGTGGGAGTCCCTCAGGTTCAGCCCAGCTGATTTAGTGTTCGGTGAGAGGACCCTTGCGTCTGTTAAGGGGTAAGTGGCTTTCCAATGTTAAGCGAGTAGAGAATAATGTGTTAGATTACGTAATTTTTTTTCCGTGAACGCTTGCATCGTGCTTGTGAAACTGCTCACAAAACTCTTGTCGCCAGCCAGTCTAAAATGAAGCGGCAGTTTGACAAGAAAGCTGTGGCTCGAGTTTTTGAGACAGGCGACCGAGTGTTGGTATTGTTGCCGTTACCCGGTTCCCGTTTGCAGGCTAATTTTTCTGGTCCGTATGTCGTGGAGCGCAAACTTTCCGATACAGATTATGTAGTGCACACTCCTGATAGAAAACGATCATCCCGCGTCTGCCACGTCAAAATGTTGAAAAGTTACGCCCGGTTCACACAGGACGCGGAAGCGCCGCGCCGCGAAGCGCCGCGCCGCGAAGCGCCGCAAATCGCCAAGCGCTTCCATTCAGCGCCCATGTTAATCAATCAGTGCGTTTACATGCAGAGCTTAATCGGACTAAGCAATCATTCGGTTTTCTTGTCCAATCGGAGTTCTCACCTTGGTCCCCGTATACATGCAGCTGAGAAATTCAAATTATTGACGGGTCCTCCTCCCAACACTAGGGGGTGGAGTGAGTCTTTTCAGCCGGTCAGCTGCTTTCGGTTGACATATTAAATCTATTATGATATGGAACGATAGTTCATAATGTACGTGTTACTTGCTTTGCAGATAAGGTGTACCCTATTTCTTGTGCTCCTGGTTATTTTAAAAGGCAGACAAGAACGTTGTTTGCTGTTGGAGGGCTACAACAACACTTCGATGCTACGCTTTGTGCCGTCACTACGGACCCCAAACTCTCGTTCTTGTTGGATTCGGGTTCGGAGCAGACTGGTGGGAGAGTTTGTGTACAGGTTTTGCAAAGGAACGGTGTCTTCAGTTATACACACGCTCATTAAAGTGCCGACCGTGGAGGAAGCTGGTGCCGCTGCACGCCGTTTCCAGCAGAATAACAGCGAAATTACCCAAATAAAAACAAATCAGGAAAACATCTCTTTGCTGTGCTTTTATTTACAAAGTTAAAATTCTTCTAACTTACAAAAAATGTGAACGAAAAGGTAGAAATATAAATACGAAGGAATACGTATTTGTTCAGGGGTGCGCAAAGCCGGAGCCCTGCATTTGCTGCGCTACCCTTTTTAAAAAGGTCTCTGTTGTGCGTTATTTTAATATGTCCATCTCTTTTAGAAGAGAAAGCATCGCCCCGGTCTCATCCTCTCTCCAAATGTCAACATTCTTATTCGCGTTTGCCAGGTTGTTTCGCGCCGTCTGTTTTGTTAGATGACGTAGTTGTGCGGTCATGAGTCGCGAGAGCGAGGCGTGGCGCATGCGCACTCGCATTGTCCAGTTAATAGTCCGATTAAGGCGTATACATGGCAGAGAAATTCGAATTCCAATCGCATTATCTGGGTGTCTCAATCGGAGTTCTCCGATTCCAATCGGAGTTCTCAAACTCCAATCATAATCGGAGTAAGGTGTTGTTGGTTTGGTTCTTTTATCCAATCTCATGCTACCAAACCGCGTGTTCGTTGAATGAAGAGAATAGTAGACAAGTGAAATCTTAAGAAGTTTTAGTAACAGAAAAAACAAGATACTTGGTACAGAGCTCCGGAGGCTTAACCCTAACAACAACAATGTGTTATCAGATGCCAAGTCTGATCTATCTGTCCCTTACGCCATCTTAAATACAGAAACAAACAGTAATAAAATATGTAGATGTCTTCTTCCATGTCGTCCTCCTATTGGCTGTCCGATGGTATAGCCTTCCCCGTTTTAGGCTAATCTGTGGCAGGAAACAAGTCCTTATTTGGCCGGGAGCCAAATAGTCCATCCTCCTCTCGATCTGGTCTGCTGGAAACTTTCCTGCCATAAAACCCTGAGGTGAAAAGTTCGTGTTCCCGTGCCTGAAAGGGTCACAAACTTTATGGGGGGTAACAAATGCAGTTTCTGTGTTCACCCCCACTTTGATCACCCCAAGTCACTGTTCCTGAGGCTTAATCAGTCAAACAGTATCTGTCTTTACTCCGAGGTTCTGAATGGTACTGATAAGAATGGGCAAATGATTATAAGAGGACTACATGTATTGACATTCATTACATTTAAACATTTAACTAACTATAATACTTCTAACACATACATACAATATTTGCTAATATACTAACTCTCACTGCTATAATGCATTAAACTAAATATAGAATCACAACAGTGTTTACATGCACGTGAGTTCTCCGATCATAATCGGACTAAGGCAATAATTCGATTTTCTCTCGTGCCATGTAAACGCACTGAATGTAGTGGTTCAGACCAGACGCGAACAGACGCGCGGCTCGTGCCATTCATTTCAATGGAAGCGGAAGCGCCGCGCCAACGAATTTCGCGAGTGAGGCTCCAACTGGTTCACACCAGACGCGAAAAGCTCCGCGACAGTCGACAAGCACTTCTGCTCAGCTGCACTCTTTTTTTCACTCCCACTTTTTCACTTCTTTTTTTTTCTTTAAAAAAAATAAAATATAAAAAATCATTTTCGTCATCGCCCCCCCTCGCCCCGTAGCCAGCCCGCTCCATAGCTCACTTTTGTGCGTGTGTGTGTAAATAAATAGAAACACGCACTCAGGTGTCCATCTCAAGACAAGACCTCTTTCATAATGATCATTGACCGGCATCTCTAGGATCAAACAGACGTATTTTGATCAAGTCTTCCTCTGTGTGTGTGTGTGTGTGTGTGTGTGTGTGTGTGTGTGTGTGTGTGTGTGTGTCTTTAATCTCTCTCGCACTCTGATACAATGTACTGACAAATATAACATACAAATATGATATATGATCGAATTTGTCATTGGGTTTTTATTTTGAAATTAGTTTATTTTGAAAATTCACCAGATTTTCTCGTTTTTATTGAGCGACTTCCTGTACTATTGACGAGGATCGCTCGCGGCTCGCGCACGAAATAGAGCAGACGCCGAAACAACAAATGCATGCCGCGAGCCGCGCAACCACCACATTGATTAACGTCGGCGCCGAATGGAAGCGCTCGGCGGCGCTTCGCTTCCACGTCCAGTGAACTGACGTTAAATGTCTAAAGAAATGACAAAGGAAGACACCGCGGGCAGAACCATGCCCACCGCAGCCAAGAGAGTGATCGCGAGGACCGGAAAAGAGGATCCAGAGGGGACCAGGACGTGTTTATGTAGCATAATTGTGGCAAAGCACTGTTCCTGCTTTTGTTGTGGTTTGTGGCGTGTGTGAGAGTGATCAGTGAGCAGGGTGCAGTTACCCACTTCTACCAGTGGAGGTCGTGTTCGCCCCGGGGAATAACGCTAGAGAGGTCTCTCAAGTGGCTCGTGAGACCTATGTGGAGCGAACCGTCGTAGCGGACGTTAACATGTGTGTTATCTGTTGTGCTTCCACAGGTGAGAAGGGGAAAGGGTTGAAAATAAGAGCAAATGTATGTGTGGCTGTTTCGTAATTGAAGTCTGAGATCGAGGGTATGTGAGTTAAATTTACGTTTTGAATGTATCGTCTCCGAGTGATTACCTAGCGAAGAGGAAACAACGGCTAGCCCGTTGCTAGGTTACCAGGAGGCGGGGTTGACGCTCGGTTACGTTAGTGTTCGTTTAACGTTATGGGATGTTTATTCAGTAGAAATGTGAATATTTAAACGTATACGAGTAAGATTGAATGTGGGAAACGACATGATTAATAAGTTCAAGTCGAAGTCGGGTATGGATCTGTGTTTTGAAATGTAAAAAGTAGATAACGCTCGAGAGGAAGTCTCTCAAGTGGCTCGTGAGACGTATGCGGAGCGAACCGTAGTAGCGGACGTTAACATGTGTGTTGTCTATTGTGCTTCCACAGAAAACCAAAATAAAAGCTTCTAAAGAAACAAAGAAAAACAAAAATAAATGTGTCTTCGCAACATTACCACGCTACATTTACGTTTGACTATCTGCTTTAATATAAAACCACAACAAATGTGTTTTATAATTTTCTTTATATAATCTACAAACGTATTTGTATGATCCAGGGAAAATTCCATGTTTGTTTGCGAAACTCATTGGAAGAATGAAGAAAATCTGTTTGATTGTTATTGTCATGAACATGAATCACATAACATATATATGTATATATATATATATATGTATATATATATATATATATATATATATATATATATATATATATATATATATATATATATATATATATATATATATATATATATTATTATTATTATTATTATTATTATTATTATTATTATTATTATTTTTCCATGTGTCACTTTAACAGAGACAACGCCATCTGTAATTACTATGTTTGGTTGCATTTCCCTGGCAGGCAAAGATAGATGGAAGAGACATCCTTCTGGGTGGAAAATGGGACTGGCTTGTCTGTGGCTGGTGGAGGCTCACTGGGCTCATCAATCCGTCCATCCATTCACCTTGTTTGTCTCATCCTGACTGCAGCACGCCACTGTGGAGGCTTGACATAACACACATTAGATTAATAACAGAAAAGCAAAATGTGACTGATGGTGTATTATTTAGTGTGCTTCAGTTATAATTCTCATAATGACTATTTTGCTGGCTTCAGACAATATATATAATTGTCCTGTCTTAGTTAAAAGCCCACTCACCACGACAAGGTGCAGGCCAAGAGTGGGAACACAAACACAGACCAGAAACGAACAGGACAAATCCAGACAAGACTACAAAAAACACAAACACAAATAACACTAATATCACTTTTACCACTATCTTTTTTCACAAGAACTTTTATTTCTTTACAAATTGAACCTTAGATTGTGTCACAACAAACTAAATAAACCCTTGAAACAGCCAACAAAACATGAAATAACACTTCATCAATATTATAATGAGTATCCTCATAAATGATTTCAAGATAACTTTCAACACTTTCTTACAAAATTTTTTTTACGTCTGCCGTAACGATTTTCAAGTTTTTTTCATGTGAATATTTTAACATTGAACATGTTAACTGAACAGTCAATGTAAAATCCCTTCATTGTTGCTCTGACCTCTTCATCATTTGTGACCTCTTCATCATTGGTGATCTGTACATCATTTGTGAACTCTACATGTACATCAGACACAGTATGGCTCTTACATGGTTCCTGAATCACGAGAAAACTGTCTTCTTCAAAGATCTCTGACACCTCTTTACATTTTTTAGAATATGTGTGGTCAAAGATTTGATCAAAATCACGTGTGTGTGTGGGTGTGTGTGTGACTCACTTACCTTTTGTTTGGTAGCCATGCTCTTACCTGATTTGAAGAAACTAAAAATGGTTGGGACAGCTGTTGAAGTTAGGCACTTTCTCTCACCGCGCAAAATGAAAGATTTCTCCTCAAAGTGAAGAGCACACAGCCTGGAGTTGTCATTGGGTGTCCAGTTTTTTCTTCTCACATTTTCCACCCATTTTTGCAACCTTTTTCTGTCCCCAAAAGGAAAGCTGTAAAAAGCAAAACATTCCAAACATTTTTTTGTGTAATTTTACTTAAAATTGGGTATGCAAACATATTTAACTCATTTAAGCTTGAACACAATGCAGACAGTTGTGCAGAAAGTTTAGTGTTAGCTAAAATATCGGGCACACAGACGTACTTATTATGTATACATTTCTTTCCATTGTAACAGGTCACTACAAGATCTGCAATCCATTACATAGAATTGGTTTTCCTTAAACTGATGTACAGGATTACTAATCTGACTTTGATGGGCAAATTTGACAACAGAATACAATTATGAAGCACTAAAACACAGGACCACAAAACAATTAAATGCATGATGAAATAATGATATGCTTTGTTAAATGAAATAAAATGGCATTTTCAACTGCCTGGACCTGGGACCTTTCTGTGTGGAGTTTGCATGTTCTCCCTATGTCTGCGTGGGTTCTCTCTGGGTTCTCCGGCTTCCTCCCACACTCCAAAAACATGCACGTGAGGTCAATTGAACATTTTAAATTGTCCGTAGGTGTGCATGTGAGTGTGAATGGTTGTTTGTCTCTATGTGGCCCTGCGATGAACTGGCGACTTGTCCAGGGTGTCACCCTGCCTTCGCCCTAAGACAGCTGGGATAGGCTCCAGCAGACCCCCGTGACCCTGAATAGGAATAAGCGGGTATAGAAGATGAATGAATGAAATCTTTATTGAATGAATGACACATTTTATTTCACTCGTCGTTTATGTAATTACTATTTTTTGCTCCATAGCTTTCATGATTCAGCATTACATGTTAAGCGTGATGAATTGCATGAAAAGAGAGAGCACTCACTGATAAATTAACATGGTGTGCTGTTTAATTCCATGAGGACGACAAAATATTTGCAAATTTGTGTTAGCCACACACACACGGACGTACGTACGTAAAAACGTCAGCGGCATAAAAGTTCCTTACAGTCATTTCATTAATCATTCTTACCGAAATAACGTGGGTCCTTTGCACCCTTTGCCTGTTGATCGGGTGACACAGTTAATTGCAGCACAGGTCGGCATTTTCTCGAACACTGTAGAGAAGCCAAAAGTTGACCGGTCGACAGGTGCAAGAGAAAGGGAGGAACTTTCAAGATCGTTGAGTTTTTATTTTTTATTTTTTAGTTCTGATGAAATAAATAGACCAATCATTTCATTACTTTGTCTGCTTTCCAAAGAGAGTTGCTTCAAAGAATTATCATTTATTATTCAGTGGCACATTGCTCACTTGTTTAATACACAAATAATAGTATATTATGATAATAATACTATTTTATTAATATAATAATAATCATCATCATCATCATCATCATCATCATCATCATCATCATCATCATCATCATCATCATCATCAAAATTTCCAAACAACAATCGTCAGTTGTTCCGTAAAAAATACATTCATTTCCAGGTTGAATTTCGTACGGTTCGTGACGGTCTCCACACTGACACAACTGCGCATGCTCTATTATCCCATCAATGCGGAAGTCAAAAAGTTTTTGGGAGCCATGCGCTGGGTGAGCAACTTCATTGAAAGGAATGGGACGCCATCTTGGACTCTGGGTCGGGTCTGGGTCTGGCTCTCGATGTCTCTGCATATTGCATGGAACTTGGCTGCCATCTAGTGGTTAACTCTCGTAACACTGTCCATTATGAGACATTTCGTCATCTACTCAAATCTTACAATAAAACTGTCAAACAGGCAAGAATAACCCATTTCTCCAACCTCATCACAAAAAATAGCAAAAACCCTTGATTTCTTTTCTCTACCTTCAATCTTTTAACCAATACAAATTTTAATCAGGACGTACAGACACCAACAGATTTCTCATTATGATTATTCTCCCTTTTATACTTTTAGTGCCAGTGTTTCCTCATGGGGGGCCCTCCATGGTGGGAGCTACGCCTGGTCTGCCCATAGGGGCGCTGCAGGCCATGGTGCCCCCTTGTGTGGACGGCTCCCCATAGTGGCCTTTCCTCATCAGATTCTTCAGTGCCAAGCTGTTTTATCTAATGTCTGTGTGAATATGGGGGTGGGCGTTTGTCTGTGTGCGTTGGTGGGGAGGGGTGGGTCCGTATGGGGTGGGGGGAGGGGCAGTGGAGCTTTTTATTTTTTCTCATTGTTATTATTATGATTGTTGTTCTTCTTATTATTATTATTACCTTTCTTTGTTTTGTTCTGTTTTGTTTTGTTTTGTTAAGCACTGTGGGTTGCACATGTTGTGTATGAGCAGTGCTATATAAATAAAGTTTATTGTTATTATTGTTATTATTATTATTATAGAAACATAAAGACACATCAAAGAGTAACATGAGGTTGTTGTTGTGACAGTGGACGGTAGAGAGTCTGAATCCCCGTCCCAGGCGCAAATCCTCATGGAGGCTTCTGAGGAGGTCAAAGATGGCCAATCCGTCAATCCCAGCTCCATAACCGGGGTCTATGGAATGAAGCCGCGAGCATTGCGCACTGATCCAGGAGAGCTTTCACCTGGCTTGATGAATCCGTGTCTTCTCATCCTGGATGGCTTTTAGTGCGACCCATGAAGCCTGGACACACATGTTGTGGATTGGTTGAACGCTGAAGGCTTAGTGACTCATCTTGGATGACGCAATCCTACTTTGGTGCAAGGGGGCCCAGACAGCAACATCATCAAGAGCCAGTAATGGACTCCATAGTGTAGCACTCGTTCGCTCGCCCTCCCTCTCCCATTTTATTTTGCAAAGTCAGATTCTGAAGTCGATTTCACTTTGATTTTCAGAGTGATGACACCCTGGAAAAACTCTCCATCATTATAAACTCTCCATCATTTATTCTCTATTCAGGTTGGAGGGGTGCAGTTTGTCAGAGCTCAGCTGTGATTGGCTGCTCTCAGCTCTGAAGTCCAACCCCTCCCACCTCAGAGAGCTGCACCTGAGTTGGAACCAGCTGCAGGATTCATCAGTGAAGGAGCTGAGTGCTTTTCTGCAGAGTCCAGACTGTAAACTGTAAACTCTGAGGTCAGTACTGGTTTGGAACCAGTGGATGATGGTTTCAGCACCAAACACAGTTCATCACACATGTTGAATAAACATTGAACTGAAGGTTGATTCATCTCAAAATGACATCCAGAATATGAAAACTTCATTCTGTTCATCAGTGGTCATGTGACCAAACATCATTTCAACACACATTAGTTTTGGACAGAGGATTTAATTTCAAGGTGACATTTTCTGTAGTGTCAGATTCTGAAGTCAACATTTCACTTTGATTTTCAGAGTGATGACACCCTGGAAAAACTCTCCATCATTATAAACTCTCCATCATTTATTCTCTATTCAGGTTGATTGACTGCAGTTTGTCAGAGCTCAGCTGTGATTGGCTGCTCTCAGCTCTGAAGTCCAACCCCTCCCACCTCAGAGAGCTGGACCTGAGTAGGAACCAGCTGAAGGAATCATCAGTGAAGCCACTGATGGATCTTGTCTACAGCAGTGACCATCAACTGGAGAGTGTGAGGTTAGTACTGGTTTGGAACCATTGGATGATGGTTCCAGCACCAAAGCCAGTTGATCCCACAGCAGAGGTCCAGTGTTCCCAGTCACAGTGTGAGAGGAGGATGGTGACGTCCAGCTGCTCCTCATTCATCCAACATCTGCTGCCAAACTGCTTCTTCTCTCAGTTCACCACTCAATTATTGATCAGTTCATCTTCATCAGGCCTCAGTATCAGTCCAACACTCCATGGTCACATGACCTTCTGATGTTCCACACTTGACATGTGACTGAGAGTCTGCTTCTTCTCACCAGTCACTCCATCATCTCCATCAACTCTGTGATGATGCGTTCAAGGACCGTGAGTCCTGACTCCTGCTGTCTCTTCTTATCTTTGCAGGTGGTGGTGAGGATGAGGAGAGTGAAGAAGAGCGCTCCATCTACTGGTGGCTTACAGAACTACAACCAGTGGAGCCAAACAGCAAGCTGCATGCACCAAAACTGTGTGGGCGTGTCACGACCTTTGACCCCAGTGCAGCCTGGTGGCTGGCGGACTGCTTCTCCCTACAAGCTGCTGTGGTTACGGGGAGAGACGTCCCAGAAGCCACTGGTGGAGCTGAATCCTCAGTGGAAGAAGCAGGACTTGGAGCAGCTGCTCAGTGAAGGCAGCAGCAACACAACCACTGCTTCTGCTCTCATCATCCACGGCTGGAACATCTCAGCATGAAGGTTCCACACATCAACAACACACTGCTCTGCTCTCACTTCAGACTTCTATAACATCTTCATTTTGGAGGTGAAAAATACTTTTCAAGAGACTTTATTTCTGCTTCATGATCTTAAATAAGGAAATCATGTGGAAAAGATAAAGTGATTCACAACACCTGTGATGGGAACTCAAATCATTATTGAATCATAAGTAAGACAAAAGAAGTTTCCCTCAAAATAATTCATGGTTTTGATGCTTGCCAGATGTTTGTGTGGAGATTTCAGAAGGACGTCAATGAATCAGAAGGAAACCAGATCATTTATTTTATGTGATTATGTTATATCATCCAAACTTTATTACAAGCTCAAACATTATATTTCAATGATTCAATATTCTGACAATAAAAGCCATCACAACCTCTGACCTGTGTAACCTTGACCTCAACTGACGTTTCATTTCTGCTGCTTTAACACTTTGAATATATATCTCCTGAAGTCCTACCATGGGGATTCTCCATATCTGAATAACTTGTGTACTCAAACCTTCTGTAGGCCATACCCACTTCTCCACTAGGTCTCAACATAAACCACATGAATCAATGAAAATAAATCTCACTTTTACAAACAAATCCAATTCAGTTCAAATATAATTTAAATAAAATAAATGATACATTATAATTATTCACCAACAGATAAATCAATTAAAGATATGAGGTGGTTTGCCCTCTCTGGGTCGGTGGGGAGGCCCTGCCTCAGGGGGAGGAGTTCCAGCATCTCGGGGTCTTGTTTAGGACGCCTCCCTGGGGAGGTGTTCCAGGCATGTCCCACCAGGAGGAGACCCTGCTGGAGGGACCAGGTCTCTGGGCTGGACTGGGAAGCCTTGGGGTCCCACTGGAGGAGCTGGAGGAGGTGACTGGGTCCAGGGAAGTCTGGGGGTCTCTGCTGAGGCTGCTGCCCCCGAGACCTGACTCCAGATACAGCAGTAGAAGATGGATGGATGGATGGATGCCAGGTGATAGAACATTTCATAAAAACAGACTCTGCATTATAACTTCTATTCCACTCTAAATAACTAACTCCAATATAACTGCACTCGTCCTTCTCTCACATTACATTGGATCACAATGACCAAACAACACAACAAAGACAATGATCCAACTGTACTGCCACGTCCAGACTCAGTGTAGGTCTGTAGGCCTCTTGGACCTTCATGTGAACCACTGCGTGTTGACTGGAGGTGAAACATGACTGACTGCTGTCCTCCTACCTGGACAATGCAATCTCACTTTCAATCTCACAGCCACTAAAAAACCTGATTGTGATTGAGAGGTCCTCAGCAGCCAATCACTGTTGGGAGTCCAGCCTTCAAACACTCCTCCTGAATCCACAGTCACATCTGTGAGCATCTGGAACTTTGGCCCTGATCCTCCACACCACACACCTTGGGATGACAGCGCCACCTACCTGGATCCTTTCAGCAGCCAGTCCATGCTCTGATCCGTTTCCACTGTGGCCTGTTGTGTCATCTGGACCGGAGTCTGGATCATCAGTGTCCAGGTTCATGGAATCTGTCAGAGTGCCGCCGTCCTGTGATGTAATGATAGAGAATCACTCTATTTATACTAATGTGCAGAACCACTAGAGTCTCATTTCTTCACTGCTGTCAGCAACAAGCATTTGGTGTCACACTGTTGTACAACACTTATGGGCTAATTAATAAGAAATTACATATTTATGAATCACCCGCAATGCCCAGATTGTTGCTGCTTATCTGCTGATATGAGCCGTCAACTGTTGCAATATAGAACCACGGGCAGGAAATTACAATTAGTGTAGAGTGTATTATAATTTAAAAGTTTACTAACGGTAGTTCTTTAAAGAATTTAGCAGGGATGGAACAGGCTAACGTGACGACGTCACCTGTAACACGGTAGGAGCTCAACCTGCTGTCACGGCGAAAACTCTGTGTTACGTCCCGTCTAGGGGGACCGAGACGCAACGTGTGGGACACCTTCCCCCACTCCCAAGTCTCATTAATTTCTCACAGCAGTTGGCAGTTTCAACAAAAAACATTTATGAATCAGTAAATGAAATAAACAAAACAACTTAACCGGTGGGCAGCAAAGGCTTCAGGGTGGGCCCAGGCCAAAATAATAAACCAAACTCCAACTTGCTCACCTTAAGAACTAACTAAAGAAAGAAAGAGAAGCCAAATACAGAAAGGCTAACCTCCCTACATACTTAATAAACAGGAGAAAAGAGGGGACAAAGAAAATGGCAGCCCACCCCCTTTTTTTTATTAACCTTTTTCAATGAACTCCAAAACATACATGGTCAAAATCCATATTATTATTGTTGTTTTGTTTTTTTAATGCTCATACAAAACAAAAAAAAGTGGAGGGAGAGTCGTCTGAATTGGGTTCAGTGAGGGTCACATCCACTTGTAGCGCATTATTTCCAGGAAGCTTCTCCTGTTACGAATTCTCCGTTGACTAACTCACTCAACCGTGATTGGTGTGGTGGAGTGACGAGCACACAGCACGTGACCTCTACGATGAGCTTCCTCCCACGGAAGTACCATAGGAGGACACGGATTAAATAGTATGGCTTGTCCACCAGAAGGCTGTATTATGGTGTACGTAATATAAAACTTTGGCCCAGTTCTGCTTGTATTGCATTGTATTGGTTGGTGTTCCTGAAGTTTCATTTTTCGTCCCTTTTTATTTTTTACATCCATGTTTGTGATGAAATAGTATTGTGAATCGCTAGTTCGCATTGCATGCTGGGAAACAGCGTCACTCAAGGAAGTTTTGGCTTCGCTGACACGGTCCTGGAGGGAAGTGGGTTTTAGTGCACTGGAACGGGATGACTGTGTTTAATCAAGCAGTACAAACCTGATTAATTGTCTTAATACTTCACTTCGAATGGCCATATTGTTTAGGATTAGAATTAGATGACACTTCACAATATTTGCAAATATTCAATTTGACCAGCAGGTGTCAGTAGAAGACGAAATTTCATGTTGACTATTTCCTAATGGAAGTGCTCTCTTGACGGATGGAGTAAAAGGAAAATGGCCAGCTGCAGCAGAAAAGTGGACCCATATATATATATATATATATATATATATGGCCGATATGTGCTGTGCTTTACAGTGAAACGTAAATGTGACGTATCGGCTTCGGCACCATTCAGATCAAATAAAGACCAGACAGGGACAGGAAAAAGAGTTTCGCTGTTGTTTTACACGCAAAACTACCGGGGTTGTCGCGTGAGCTTGCAATCCTGGCGTAAACTGATGGAGACGCCTCGCTCGGAAAATGCGCTTCAAAGTGCGCACGCACTGCAGACGCGCCGGAGATCCTGGGAGATGCTGCTGGCAAAACGTCTGCGTCACACACACACGCACACCAATTATCCCTAACCTATGCGCTGGAAAACACAAAAATATACAGCAAAACATCTTAACTTAAACACACTTTTATTGATAAAATAAATGCACATGGGAACATGTTGACCCATTTAATCCTTTCTTTCTTTATCATTGGACTACAAATATATTTCTGAATGACTTTTCCTGTTTTATAGGAGGTGGATCTTTTTGACTTGCTCATTTTAAAAGTAGCTTGCATGTTGAAAAAGTGTGAGCACCCCTGATCTATGCCCTTTTCCAAGTCCCACAATCACTTTCACTGTCATCTGCCTGATTACACCCATGCCATTTTCAGAAAAAAAATGCACAAACAGAATACATTCAAAAAATGTATCATACACATAGTTATCAAGTCAAGTTATTTATTTATTGTCATTGTTGAACAAAGTTAACAACAACATTTGTTTGGAGCATCCCCATAACCACTGGCATCAGTACCCATAAAAATAATCATAAATAAGCGAGAAAAACAAAACAAAAAAATATATATATATAATTTATGTACAGAAATTATTTGGTCATTCATTTTTTGCAATTCATAGTCATTCCCAACAGACATAACAGACACAAAAATTCAATGCATCACACGTGGTTCAGACACAGCTTGCCTGTGATTGTACATTTGGCCAGTAGGTGGTTTCGTGTGCACATGAAGCTTCGAACCAGTTGGCTCAAGTGGTTCAATGCCTCATGAGGCTTCACCTCACCATCACTAGTCGTGACACACAGCTTGCTGTTTGGCTCCACTTGTTGTAGTTCTGTCAGCCACCACTAGATGGAGCGCTCCTCTTCAGTCTCCTCCTCATCCTCCCTCACCTCCACCTGTAGAGAGAAGAAGAGACAGCAGGAGTCAGGACTCAGGGTCCTTGAACGCATCATCACAGAGACGCTGACTGTTGATGGAGATGGTGGAGTGACTGGTGAGAAGAAGCAGACTCTCAGTCACATGTCTAGTGTGGAACATGTGAAGGTCATGTGACCATGGAGTGTTGGACTGATACTGAGGCCTGATGAAGATGAACTGATCAATAATTGGGTGGTGAACTGAGAGAAGAAGCAGTTTGGCAGCAGATGTTGGATGAATGAGGAGCAGCTGGACGTCACCATCCTCCTCTCACACTGTGACTGGGAACACTGGACCTCTGCTGTGGGATCAACTGGCTTTGGTGCTGGAACCATCATCCAATGGTTCCAAACCAGTACTGACCTCACACTCTCCAGTTGATAGTCTCTGCTGTGGACAAGATCCATTAGTGGCTTCACTCCTGAATCCTGCAGCTGGTTCCCATCCAGGTCCAGGTGTCTGAGGTGGGAGGGGTTGGACTTCAGAGCTGAGAGCAGCCAATCACAGCTGAGCTTTGACAACCTGCAATACTCCAACCTGAATAGAGCATAAATGATGGAGAGTTTATAATGATGGAGAGTTTTTCCAGGGTGTCATCACTCTGAAAATCAAAGTGAAATGTCGACTTTAGAATCTGCAACAACACTTATATCAGTAGACTCATCAAGTTGCAAGGCAAATTTCTTACTGATAGGGATCTTGTCCAAAACCACACTTTCGATGTCTGCAGACATCTCATTAATACGTCTGGAGATTGTGTTATCTGAGAGAGGGGCTTTGGCTATTTCTTTAGCCACTTCGGGTCCGAGCGTCTCATTTACAATGGCTTTGCAGGCGGGAAGTATTAATTGCTCTGCCACAGTGTGGGACTTTTTTGATTTAGCCACAAGTTCAGCGTAGTGTTGCCACCCGTCCCGTTTTTCCCAGAATTGTTCTCTTTTTTCACCACCTGTCCCGGGAAAAATAAAATCTCTCCCGGGACACAATTTGTCCCGTTTTTAAGGGAAAATGACAAAACCTCATTTGATTTCTGCCTGTGGTCTACTCCCGTAAAATACGCGATTGTCCCGTACTTGGCAACTAAAAAACCTGTCCCGTAATGAACTGATACAGGACGCACTTCACTTTGTGTCCCGTATATTTCGGTGACCCCCCCACCCCAGTCGACAGACTTGAGACCCCCCCCACCCCCCAGAGGTCCCGGATTTGTAACTCTGGTAGGTGGCAACCCTAGTTCAGCGACGTGGTAGCTAGCTTTAAGGGCTCTCTCGTTTACTTTTGCGGTTTTTCTCATGAAAGTTGCCTGTTTCTCCGTGTGTTCACGCAGGCGAACAAAATACTCCACATTTTTCTTTTGAACTGAGGGCTGTTTCGTTTGGAGATGACGTTTAAGCTTACTTGGGACCATAGCACTGTTGGAGAGCTTTTCACCACATACCAAGCACAACGGAGTCGGTGCCGTTGCATCTCCGGTAAAAGTAAATCCAAATGAAAGATAGCTTTCATTGTATTGCCTCACGCCAGAAACTTTGCTCGACGTCACCGTCTTTGCCTCCACTCATACTAGGGCCTTCATCTGGGTCCGGATTTTGTCCATGGTCCAGTTCAGAGTCAGAATTTTTCCTCTTCAAAAACTTATCCATCACTTTCAACCGTCGTCCCGCTATCCACAATCCACACACCTGTCGCTGCATCCATGCGTCACTAATTCGCTTGTCTCCAAGCGCAAGGCAATTAGCTACCTGCTGCTGCCACCTACTGGTATGGAAGAGTACTACATGATTACTCTGCCAGGCGCTAGACTGCACATGCACACAAATGGGATAATTTCCCACGGCACACCTGACAATATCTCGCGGCACACAAACACTGGTTTACAGGAACGGGTGCTCATCAGAAAACGCTGGCAGTGTGTTTCCCGTGTCTTACTTCCGGTATAAAGTTCGCTTCAAAATTACAACAGAAATACTACCGAAAGATGCCAGTAGGTGGCAACGACGCTCTATAAATGCTTCTCTTAATGCAACAAATAAATGAAATGACTTTCATACTTACACCAACTGCTCTTAACCTATTTATTAAACAATTTAGACTTAAAGGCTTCTTTGTTGTTTCACCTTAACAGAACACTAACAATAATAATAATAATAATAATAATAATAATAATAATAATAATAATAATAATATTAAGAAATTGCCATTTACAAATCGTGCACATTTCTTTTAAACTTAAGTGTAGTTGTTTTCCATATCTATTGACGCAAATGACGTTGTTAACCTTGCAATGAACGTAGCAACACTTGTACCTAATAACACTAATGATACAACAAATACACGTCAAAATGGTTGCAGTGAAAATGGACGCTTTTAATCATATATCAGTATATAATATATAATATAATATATCATATATCATATATCATATATTATACGATTGTATAAAGCGCTTTGAGACGCCTTTGGTTGTGATTTAGCGCTGTACAAATAAAAGTTAAGTAAGTTTAACCGAAACAAACAAATATAATTAGCTTTATTTGTATAACTCTTTCCGTACAAAATGTAGCTAAAAGTGCTTACATGGATGATTAAAAAAAGAATGGCGGTATATTTAAAAAAAGAAAGGGGGGGTATTTAATAAATGAAATCATACCTTTTGTCAGCATTAACCTGTGTTAACACGGATTTGTGCCTTTAATATTTTATGTAGTTTGTCTTTCTTTTTTTTTTTGCTGTTGTTGTAGTTCAAAGAGTATGTGATTCCTTAAGAAGAGTGGACCCAATTGGGACTGAAGTGCGAGCCTTGGCCAATCGCACACTAAGACGGAGGCAGTATTCTGTTCCTGCACCAAATGCAATGTGGCACATAGATGGAAACCACAAATTAATACGGTATTTTTCAAAACTGTTTTTAAATACTTGAACAAATGAAACATTGAGATTTTCTACCTGCTCCAAATCTTTTCATCTTTGTACCATACCTTTTTTGTGTCAAATAAGCTGTGCATGAACCTTTTTCAATTAGCTATCTGATGCCTTGTATATTTTAGATTTCTCTTTCCATCTTCTCTCCCTTTTTTACCAAAAGCTGGAGATTTGTCATTCACGGTGGAATAGATGGCTTTAGCCGTTTAATTGTGTATCTGTCTGCTGCAATAAACAACCGAGCATCCACAGTGTTGGAAACAGGGGCGGTCCTAGAATTTTTTTCTTGGGGGGGTAGGACATTGATGTACAGGACAGGGGGCTCCATCCTATCACCTCTCCTCTCCTCACTCTCTCCCTAAGCTCTCAAAACTATCTCCAAACTAAACGCTATCTAGTCTCAAACACTCCAAACTATAAACACTATCCAAAATCTAGTAATCCAAACTCTCTCCAAATCTCAGTTGACTGCAACTCTCCTACAATAACCCCCATTTTGAATGGAGCCTGAGGGGTCTATATAAACCGTTAAAATATGAATTGCATATATATATATATATACATATATATGTATATATATATACACACACACACATATATATATGGGTCCACTTTTCTGCTGCAGCTGGCCATTTTCATTTTACACCGTCCAAATTTACAGCTCAGGGCGCTGGGACGAATTGCAAATTGTGTGCAGATACAGGCCTACACTTCAAATAATTATGAGAAAAATCCAACGTAAAGAGAGCACTTCCATTAGGAAATACTCAACATGAAATTTCGTCTTCTACTGACACCTGCTGGTCAAATTGAATAGTTGCAAATATTGTGAAGTGTCATCTAATTCTAATCCTAAACAATATGGCCATTCGAAGTGAAGTATTAAGACAATTAATCAGGTTTGTACTGCTTGATTAAACACATTCATCCCGTTCCAGTGCACTAAAACCCACTTCCCTTCAGGACCGTGTCAGCGAAGCCAAAACTTCCTTGAGTGACGCTTTTTCCCAGCATGCAATGCGAGCTAGCGATTCACAATACTATTTCATCACAAACATGGATGTAAAAAATAAAAAGGGAAAAATGAAACTTCAGGAACACCAACCAATACAATGCAATACAAGCAGAACTGGGCCGAAGTTTTATATTAGGTACACCATAATACAGCCTTCTGGTGCACAAGCCATACTATTTAAGCCGTGTCCTCCTATGGTACTTCCGTGGGTGGAAGCTCATCGTGGAGCTCACGTGCTGGATGCTCGTCACTCCACCAATCGTTGCGGTTGAGTTCGTGAGTGAACAGTCGTAACAGAAGCAATAATGCGTTGCAAGTGGATGTGATGCTCACTGAACCCAATTCAGACCACTCTCCCTCCACTTTTCTTGTTTTGTATAAGCATTTAAAAAAAACAACATAATAATAATATGGATTTTGACCATGTATGTTTTGGAGTTTATTGAAAGAGGTTAATAATAAAAGAAAAATAATATATATGTGTATGTATATATATATATATATATATATATATATATATATTTATATATATATATATATATATATGTATATATATATATATATATATATATATATATATATATATATATATATAAATATATATATATATATATATATATATATGTATAGTGTGTAACTTTAACTAACTTATCTATTTCTATCCATCTATCAAACTTACTGTCTAGGGATCTTGATATTGTGTTGGCAGATGCGTTATCACGTGTACATGTGGACTAGCTGCGAAATTCTTATTTCGGGGGAACTGAGGGTTTTCTTGTTTAGTTTTGTTTGTCGGTATGTTAATCGGGTTTGGTTCTTAAGGGAGGGGGTGTTCTGACCCACGGGTGGGTCTAGGTGCCTCTATATTTGTGTCTGTGTGTGTGTGTGAGAGTGGATGACGCCTTGCAGGTGCGGTCCTGGATGTCGGCTGCTGATTGGACGCGCCACGGCTGAGAAGGAGGAGCAGTCGAGCCAGCCTGACGGTCATCCCTCCTCCGCTCCCAAGGCTGCAGTTAGTCACTTCTGAAATGGTGTTAGAGCACGCAGCCGTAGGGGTGGGCTGCCATTTTCTTTGTCCCCTCTTTTCTCCTGTTTATTAAGTATGTAGGGAGGTTAGCCTTTCTGTATTTGGCTTCTCTTTCTTTTTTTAGTTAGTTCTTAAGGCGAGCTAGTTGGAGTTTGGTTTGTTATTTTGGCCTGGGCCCACCCTGAAGCCTTTGCTGCCCACCGGTTAAGTTGTTTTGTTTATTTTATTTACTGATCAATAAATGTTTTTGTTGAAAACCGTCAACTGCCGTGAGAAATTAATGAGGCTTGGGAGTGGGGGAAGGTGTCCCACACGTTACGTCTCGGTCCCCCTAGACGGGACGTAACACAGAGTTTTCACCGTGACAGCAGGTTGAGCTCCTACCGTTTTACAAGTGACGTCGTCACGTTAGCCTGTTCCATCCCTGCTAAATTCTTTAAAGAACTACCGTTAGTAAACTTTTAAATTATAATACACTCTACACTAATTGTAATTTCCTGCCCGTGGTTCTATATTGCAACAGTTGACGGCTCATATCAGCAGATAAGCAGCAACAATCTGGGCATTGCGCGTGATTCATAAATATGTCATTTCTTATTAATTAGCCCATAAGTGTTGTACACCAGTGTGACACCAAATGCTTGTTGCTGACAGCAGTGAAGAAATGAGACTCTAGTGGTTCTGCACATTAGTATAAATAGAGTGATTCTCTATCATTACATGACAGGACGGCGGCACTCTGACAGATTCCATGAACCTGGACACTGATGATCCAGACTCCGGTCCAGATGACACAACAGGCCACAGTGGAAACGGGTCAGAGCATGGACTGGCTGCTGAAAGGATCCAGGTAGGTGGCGCTGTCATCCCAAGGTGTGTGGTGTGGAGGATCAGGGCCAAAGTTCCAGATGCTCACAGATGTGACTGTGGATTCAGGAGGAGTATTTGAAGGCTGGACTCCCAACAGTGATTGGCTGCTGAGGACCTCTCAATCACAATCAGGTTTTTTAGTGGCTGTGAGATTGAAAGTGAGATTGCATTGTCCAGGTAGGAGGACAGCAGTCAGCCATGTTTCACCTCCAGTCAACACACAGTGGTTCACATGAAGGTCCAAGAGGCCTACAGACCTACACTGAGTCTGGACGTGGCAGTACAGTTGGATCATTGTCTTTGTTGTGTTGTTTGGTCATTGTGATCCAATGTAATGTGAGAGAAGGACGAGTGCAGTTATATTGGAGTGAATTATTTTTAGTGTAATAGAAGTTATAATGCAGAGTCTGTTTTTATGAAATGTTCTATCACCTGGCATCCATCCATCCATCCATCTTCTACTGCCGTATCCGGAGTCAGGTCTTGGGGGCAGCAGCCTCAGCAGAGACCCCAAGACTTCCCTGGACCCAGTCACCTCCTCCAGCTCCTCCAGTGGGACCCCAAGGCTTCCCAGTCCAACCCAGAGACCTGGTCCCTCCAGCAGGGTCTCCTCCTGGTGGGACATGCCTGGAACACCTCCCCAGGGAGGCGTCCTAAACAAGACCCCGAGATGCTGGAACTCCTCCCCCTGAGGCAGGGCCTCCCCACCGACCCAGAGAGGGCAAACCACCTCATATCCAGCATTGATTTATCTGTTGGTGATTAATTATAATGTATCATTTATTTTATTTAAATTATATTTGAACTGAATTGGATTTGTTTGTAAAAGTGAGATTTATTTTCATTGATTCATGTGGTTTATGTTGAGACCGAGTGGAGAAGTGGGTATGGCCTACAGAAGGTTTGAGTACACAAGTTATTCAGATATGGAGAATCCCCATGGCAGGACTTCAGGAGATATATAATCAAAGTGTTAAAGCAGCAGAAATGAAATGTCAGTTGAGGTCAAGGTTACACAGGTCAGAGGTTGTGATGGCTTTTATTGTCAGAATATTGAATCATTGAAATATAATGTTTGAGCTCGTAACAAAGTTAGGATGATATAACATAATCACATAAAATAAATGATCTGGTTTCCTTCTGATTCATTGACGTCCTTCTGAAATCTCCACACAAACATCTGGCAAGCATCAAAACCATGAATTATTTTGAGGGAAATTTCTTTTGTCTTACTTATAATTCAATTATGATTTGAGTTCCCATCACAGGTGTTGTGAATCACTTTATCTTTTCCACATGATTTCCTTATTTAAGATCATGAAGCAGAAATAAAGTCTCTTGAAAAGTATTTTTCACCTCCAAAATGAAGATGTTATAGAAGTCTGAAGTGAGAGCAGAGCAGTGTGTTGTTGATGTGTGGAACCTTCATGCTGAGATGTTCCAGCCGTGGATGATGAGAGCAGAAGCAGTGGTTGTGTTGCTGCTGCCTTCACTGAGCAGCTGCTCCAAGTCCTGCTTCTTCCACTGAGGATTCAGCTCCACCAGTGGCTTCTGGGACGTCTCTCCCAGTAACCACAGCAGCTTGTAGGGAGAAGCAGTCCGCCAGCCACCAGGCTGCACTGGGGTCAAAGGTCGTGACACACCCACACAGTGTTGGTGCGTGCAGCTTGCTGTTTGGCTCCACTGGTTGTAGTTCTGTCAGCCACCAGTAGATGGAGCGCTCCTCTTCACTCTCCTCATCCTCACCACCACCTGCAAAGATAAGAAGAGACAGCAGGAGTCAGGACTCACGGTCCTTGAACGCATCATCACAGAGACGTTGACTGTTGATGGAGATGATGGAGTGACTGGTGAGAAGAAGCAGACTCTCAGTCACATGTCAAGTGTGGAAGATCAGAAGGTCATGTGACCATGGAGTGTTGGACTGATACTGAGGCCTGATGAAGATGAACTGATCAATAATTGGGTGGTGAACTGAGAGAAGAAGCAGTTTGGCAGCAGATGTTGGATGAATGAGGAGCAGCTGGACGTCACCATCCTCCTCTCACACTGTGACTGGGAACACTGGACCTCTGCTGTGGGATCAACTGGCTTTGGTGCTGGAACCATCATCCACTGCTTCCAAACCAGTACTAACCTCTCACTCTCCAGTTGATGGTCACTGCTGTAGACAAGATCCATCAGTGGCTCCTTCACTGATGACTCCTTCAGGGGGTTCATATTCAGGCCCAGCTCTCTGAGGTGGGAGGGGTTGGACTTCAGAGCTGAGAGCAGCCAATCACAGCTGAGCTCTGACAAATTGCAGCCCCACAACCTGAACAGAGAATAAATGATGGAGTTTATAATGATAGAGAGTTTTTCCTGGGTGTCATCACTCTGAAAATCAAAGTGAAATGTCCACTTCAGCATCTGCAATCTGCAATCTGACCACTAGATGGGAGGATTTTACCCACTGTACCTTCAAGCCCAGTTTCATTCATTACTATCACAAACCAGTGTCTGCAAATTGAATTTCCAACAGCAGTGAAGTGAAAATCATGACGACAACAACAAGAGTGATAGAAGTTGTAGAGTGAAGAGGGTGAACTGACCTCAGAGTCTCCAGTTTACAGTCTGGACTCTGCAGAAAACCACTCAGCTCCTTAACTGATGAATCCTGAAGATAGTTCTCAGCCAGGTCCAGGTATCTGAGGTGGGAGGGGTTGGACTTCAGAGCTGAGAGCAGCCAATCACAGCTGAGCTCTAACAAACTACATCTCCACAACCTGAATAGAGAAGAAATGATGGAGAGTTTTTCCAGGGTGTCATCACTCTGAAAATCAAAGTGAAATGTTGACTTCAGAATCTGACACTAAAGCAATCTGAAATCTGACCACTAGATGGTAGGATTTTACACACTGTACCTTTCCACCCAATTTCATATGCTTCAAACACAAAGCAGTGACTGCAAATTGAATTTCCAACAGCAGTGAAGTGAAAATCATGACAACAACAACAAGAGTGATAGACGTTGTAGAGTGAAGAGGGTGAACTGACCTCAGAGTCTCCAGTTTACAGTCTGGACCCTGCAGAAAACCACTCAGCTCCTTCACTGTTGAATCCTGAAGGTGGTTCCAACTCAGGTCCAAGTGTCTGAGGTGGGAGGGGTTGGACTTCAGAGCTGAGAGCAGCCAATCACAGCTGAGCTTTGACAAACTGCACCTCCACAACCTGAATAAAGAAGAAATGAAGGAGAGTTTATAATGATGGAGAGTTTTTCCAGGGTGTCATCACTCTGAGAATCAAAGTCAAAAGTCGACTTTAGAATCTGACACTCAACAAAGGAGAGAGGGTGAGTGAATGAGCGCTGAAATCTGACCACCAGATGGCAGGATTTTACACTCTGTACCTTTAAACCAGGGGTGCTCACACTTTTTCAACATGCAAGCTACTTTTAAAATGACCAAGTCAAAAAGATCTACCTACTAAACAATCGGTGTGTGTGTGTGTGAGTGTGTGTGTGTGAGTGTGTGTGTGTGTGTGTGTGTGTGTGTGTGTGTGTAACGCACATGTTTTGCTAGCAGCATCTCCCAGGATCTCCGGTGCTTCTGCTGTGCGTGACTTTGAAGCGTATTTTGCGAGCGAGGCGTCAAAACAAAATTCAGCACATCGGACATTATGACCAAGGGCCAATTCCAATTCCTCCCTTAACTCCTCAATCTCAACCCTCGCCCTTAACCCTCAATCTTTGGCCCTCAATCTTGGCCCTCAAAAATAAGTGTAAGGGCTTAGAAATGGGACACCCCTTAAGTGCAGTTACGTCTTCAGACTGTGGGGGGCTGCCGTACGCCAAAGCTAAGTCCAGTCTGTCAAGAAGACGACAACGACAGAGAAGAAGGAGAAGAAGAAAAAGACGATGAAAAAGAAGAAGTCCTCCGTCGCTACACAACGAGGTACACAAGTAACGTGAAGCCGGGACCGCCGGTCCGGCTGACAAACATCGTAAAGTAAAAAAAATAAAAATGTTACGCAACAACGATGTCAATAATCCATAAAAAACTCTTAAACTAAGACAATAAAATGGTTTTGTAATATTTATATCTTTATGAACTAAGAAAATACTTCCATTTGTAGCTCGCTTTTTTGTCGCCATCTTTTTCGAAGATGTCTTGGCGAAAATACGCAATGCCTTCTGGGTAGCCCTCACTGCCAAGGGTGGTCCCGGAGAATCTCAATATTGAGGGCGATACAGCCCTTAATCTCCTCCCTCAACTGGACGTTCTTAGAATCGGGACAGCATTTGCACCTAGCAGGGAGCGCGCATTTTTGAGATTGAGGGTTGAGATTGAGGGTTAAGGGAGGAATTGGAATTCACCCCAAGATCAACCACAACCACCGTGTTTTCTAATCATTGACTTCCTGCCTGAACCATTCTACCTGCTGTAAGTGACGAGGACTCCACTCTTAAAGCTCTCTCTCTCTCTCGCTCTCTCTCTCTCTCTCTCTCCCTCTCTCTCTCTCTCCGACCTAATGGGCACCCCTGTTTCAAACCCAGTTTCACTCATTTCAAACACAAACCAGTGACTGCAAATTGAATTTCTAAAAGCAGTGAAGTGAAAATCATGACAACAATAACAAGAGTGATAGAAGTTGTAGAGTGAAGAGGGTGAACTGACCTCAGAGTCTCCAGTTTACAGTCTGGACTCTGCAGAAAACCACTCAGTTCCTTCACTGATGAATCCTGCAGTTGGTTCTGACCCAGGTCCAGGTGTCTGAGGTGGGAGTCGTTGGACTTTGAGGTCTGACAACCTGCAGCCCTCCAACCTGAATAGAGAAGAAATGATGGAGAGTTTAGAATCAAAGTCAAATGTCCACTTTAGAATCTGACACTCAACAAAGGAGAGAGGGTGAGTGAATGAGCGCTGCAATCTGAAATCTGACCACCAGATGGCAGGATTTTACACTCTGTACCTTTAAACCAGGGGTGCTCACACTTTTTCAACATGCAAGCTACTTTTAAAATGACCAAGTCAAAAAGATCTACCTACTATACAATCGGTGTGTGTGTGTGTGTGTGTGTGTGTGTGTGTGTGTGTGTGTGTGTTTGTGTGTGTGTGTGTGTGTGGAACGCAGATGTTTTGCTAGCAGCATCTCCCAGGATCTCCGGTGCTTCTGCTGTGCGTGACTTTGAAGCGTATTTTGTGAGTGAGGCGTCTCCGTCAGTTTACGCCAGGATTGCAGGCTCACGTGACAAGCACGTTAGTTTGGCGTGTATTTAAAGAAAACAACAGCCAAACTCTTTTTGCTGTCCCTGTCTGCTCTCATACAGAATGCAGGTATCTGAAGTATACATTGATTTTAACAATTATTATAGTTTCAGATTTAAAATGAAATCTGCTTTATGTCTCCTTTATTTGATCTGAGCGGTGCAGAAGCCGATCCGTCTCATTTACCTTTGACTGTAAAATCCAGCACATATAAAAACAAAATCCAGCACATCGTACATTATGACCAAGATCACTGAGTTCCTGCCTGAACCATTCTACCTGCTGGAAGTGACGAGGACTCCACACGATTGACCTAATGGACACCCCTGCTTCAAACCCAGTTCCACTCATTTCAAACACAAACCAGTGTCTGCAAATTGAATTTCCAACAGCAGTGAAGTGAAAATCATGACGACAACAACAAGAGTGATAGAAGTTGTAGAGTGAAGAGGGTGAACTGACCTCAGAGTCTCCAGTTTACAATCTGGACTCTGCAGAAAACCACTCAGAACCTTCACTAATGAATCCTGCAGCTGGTTCTGACTCAGGTCCAGGTGTCTGAGGTGGGAGGGGTTGGATTTCAGAGCTGAGAGCAGCCAATCACAGCTGAGCTTTGACAACCAGCAGTACTCCAACCTGAATAGAGAAGAAATGATGGAGAGTTTATAACGATGGAATTTTACCAGGGTCTCATCACTCTGAACATCAAAGTGAAACGTCGACTTCAGAATCTGCAACAAAAGCAGTCTGCAATCTGACCACTAGATGGGAGGATTTTACCCACTGTACCTTCAAGCCCAGTTTAGGGCGTGTTTTCATTGCCTCGCCTCACCACGGTTCGCCTCGGTACGATTGCGTTTTCATTGGCTCTGTGATTACGAGACCGTGGGCGGAGTCGACACGGTAAAGCGGGACAATGTTTTCCCCAGCATCACTTCTGTGCGATACACAACAGCGCAGCGATGGACAAAGTAGAAGTTGTTTCATACCTGCTGCTCGGTCTGTGGTTGCTTTTCTGTTCAAGAAAGAACACTTTCCCTCACTGAAGTCACAGTTGATCATTTATGCAGCAACATTTATAATTTATTGTTTCATTTTCCATGCGAGCAAATGTGTAGTTCAACCTTCATATTTTCACCAAAAGTAAACACGAGACGGATACAACGGGAAATAGCGTTTATTTAAAAACAAACAAACAGAAAAACAGACAGTAAACACGCCTCCTTATTTGAAATAGCTGCCCTAGCGAGCCAAGGACGACTTTGTTATATGCCGCGGTGTTTGAGGCTTCCTCGCGGCCAAGAGCCACGTCCTCTCGACGAATCAGTATTTCGTCTCTCCTCAAGACTCCTGGGGTTCCCTAGCTTACCGCGCCTCACGCAGGAGCAACTCGATTTATTTTCTTTACCGAGCGCTTCGCCATTTGCCGTTTGTCGTTTTCGCGAATATGGTTGAACACACTCGCGACGTCGAGGGCATTCCCGGTTCGCCTGCCTCTCCCCAAAAGACGAAAGTAAACATGTATTGAAAAAGCTGTTTTCAAAAACTGTATACACATAAATGTATTTGTACAACACCAATAGTAGCTACTTGTATTCACGGTAAAATGTACCTGACACGGAAGTTCTGTGTCAAAGGAGTTGGCGTGGATGTCCGCTCTGACAGGGAACATCGACGCGGACACGGAGCCAATCCAGTGCCCTGCTCGTCGCTACTTCACCACTAAACTCGCTTCGTCTTGCTCGGACCCTGGGGGATTGAGGTACCAAAACAGCGCCCCCTACAACTGTGTAGCGGCCAGTGCAAACACCCTAACACCATACCATGGCGAGGCGAGGCGAGGCAATGAAAACACGCCCTTTCATTCATTATCAAAAAAAGAGTGTCTGCAAATTGAATTTCCAACAGCAGTGAAGTGAAAATCATGACAACAACAACAAGAGTGATAGAAGTTGTAGAGTGAAGAGGGTGAACTGACCTCAGAGTCTCCAGTTTACAGTCTGGACTCTGCAGAAAACCACTCAGCTCCTTCACTGATGAATCCTTAAGGTCGTTCCAACTCAGGTTCAGCTCTCTGAGGTGGGAGGGGTTGGACTTCAGAGCTGAGAGCAGCCAATCACAGCTGAGCTTTGTCAACCAGCAGTTCTCCAGCCTGAATAAAGAATCAATATTTGATTTCTTCCATGGTGTGAATGTCATATTCAGAGTCATTTCTCTCTGTTGATGATCCAGATGTGCAGCTGTTGGGATCACTGAGTCATTCCCTCAAAGGAGTCATTGTGCCAGTGGGTTGTCAACACAATAACAACAGCAGTGTGTCAGTCAGTGTGCAGCCAATCAGCAGTGAAGATGGAAAATAATCAGTGAGTCCTTTGTGTGCTTGTGGCTGTTTTCAGTCATCAGAGACTCGTTACAAGTCAAACACATTCAAAGGACAAGATGAAGAAATACTGCTGCACTATTAATCTGCCTCTAATATTTCTTCACAGGATCTTCTGCTCAGTCATGTGACCTTCATCACCAATCAACAACTTCCATTGAGCTCCAAAGTGACTGGAGACATTTTCCACACTTTCTTCCACCATCCAAAGTCTTTTCTGGCTGCAGATTGTTGACATGAAAATATCAACAACATCCACTTTGTCTAGATGAGTCTTTAATATCTGCTTCAAAGTCTTCACACTGAGCAGCGTTACACACCAGTTGTCATCTGCTGACACACACTGTCCACCAGTAGAAAGCAGGAACTGACCTGAGAACTTCCAGTCTGCAGTTTGGACTCTGCAGTCCAGCACAGAGCAGCTTCACTCCAGGATCCCTCAGGAAGTTCTCATTCAGGTCCAGCAGTGTGAGGTGGGAGGGGCTGGACTGCAGAGCTGAAGACACCACTGCACACTGAAGCTCTGAGAGTTCACTGGATGAGGGAGAGCAGAGAGAGAAGTTGTGGTCGACATGTGAGATTCTAAAGACAGTGAAAGTGAATCAAGACTGATTAATGTCTGATCATCATCATCATCATCATCATCATCATCACCATCATCATGTAAATGGAGGGAAGTCCCGCGGTGGTGCAGCATGTGTTTACATCTGTGGTGCGTGGTGCCGGGACACTGCAGTGGTATGCAAACGCTGTTCACCACTGGCACAGTTGATGATCATAAAGTGCCGTCCATTCTATCTGCCCTGGCAGTTTACTGCCATTTTGCTAGTTGCAGTTTACATCCCTCCCACCAACAACAGCAGTGAGAGGAACGCTGCACTCAATGAACTGTACCAGGCCATCAGTGATCAACAGACAGCAAACCCAAAAGCTTTACCATCCTCACTGGAGATTTTAGTCATGCTGACCTCAAGACTGTCCTTCCAAAAGTCCACCAGCATGTTGGATTTCCAACAAGGGGGGACAACGCTTTGTATGTGGAGATGTTCCGAGGGAGGAGCAGGGCTCGTGCTCATGTGCGATCAATTCCACGAGGATTGGGACGCTCAAAGGAAATGGGTGTGCGTTTGTGCGTTCGCAACATTTTGAACATCCAGATTTTTTTGTTTCAGGATGAAATCCATGTACGTTTTTGTAAATGAAGCCCCAGGTCCTCAGTGTCTCCACTAACAGTGTCCTCAGTGCAGCTTCACACTCCAGTGTGTTCCAGCCACTGAGTGTCAACACGTCCTGTTGTGACTGACAGTGTTGCTCTGATCTGCTGCTTCAACTCAACATGATGCTCAGTTGTGTGTAAAGTCACTGCAGCTTGGAGCTCCACTGGATCAGAGATCCTTCACTGGCGTCTCTTCGGACTCCACTGCATCTTTGATCCAACTGCTGTTTCATTGTCTGCTGCCAAATGAAGGAAGGATGTGATGTGTTTGTGTGTTCAATGTGTTGATTGTGTTGATTGACTGTGTAGTTCCACAGTTTTCATTCATGTAGCCGCTCTTTACCTTTGACGCTCAGGTGTCTTCAATGTCCGTCCGTCATACCAGCACCACTACATCATTCATAATTTGATGAGAGGTGGGTTCCATTTAACTCGTTTATTTTCCTTCTTGAGTTTTTGGTTCGAGGCAACACAGACAACGTGAGGTCAAAAGAATTTTTGGCTCACCAACCACTCCGGCTTGACCCGCTTTCCATCAAACAAACATTTCGGCCATTTTTTTTTCTCGACCTAAAATAGCTGCGGGTCACCTTTCAAAATAAAATAACGGCTTCAGCATCAGAATCGGATGGTCTTGGTTCCCTTTCTTGAAGAACTTGGCAGTTGTCAGCCGGAAGGCATCTTGCACTGTACCCCTGACGACGCCATTAACTTCGTCCAGCAGTGCAACGTAGGGCTCTTTCATCAGACGTTGACTGATACATGACTGAACGAATGGCTCGCGGCTTAGCGCATCAGCGACAACGTTCTTAATGCCAGGGACATACTTCAGATCGAAATCAAATGCGGCAAGCTTAGCAACCCATCTTTGTTCACATGCGTCCAAACATGGCTTTGTTAAGATGTAGGACAATGGGCAATGACAATGACCAAACTTGTCACAAATGGCCCATTTTAACGCCAGGAATTCCAACCTGTGCGCTGGATAGTTAATTTGTGATCGGGACAGTGTCTTGCTGGCGAAAGCGACAGGTCGAGCAACAGTCTCACCTGGTGGCACTTGAGACAGGACTGCGCCAATGCCATCAAACGACGCATCAACAGTGAGAACGAAGGGCTCACTGAAGTTGGGGTGGGATAAGGTGACATTGCAAGCTAATTCATTCTTCAGGGTCTGGAACGATTCTTTGCATGCAGCAGTCCAGTCGCTCGCCATAAGCGCTGGTGGAGCAGATGATCGCTTTTTCACCTTCCTGCCTCTCATGGCCTTATGCTGCACCTGCCTTCCAGAGAGGAGTCTGAACAAGGGTTTTGCTTTAGCAGAGCAGTCAGCTATGAAGTGCTGATAGTAGAAGATTAGGCCCAGGAAAGAATTAATCTTCCTCCAGGAAGGGGTCACACCATCACTCTCCATCAGGTCAGCCTCTCCCACATCCATGATGGCTTTCATCTTGTCAGGGTCCTTCATCACCCCGTCCCCACAAATGACATGTCCCAGGAACCTTACTGACCTCCGCAAGAGATGACACTTCTTGGGGGCCAGTTTGAGTTTGTGACTTTTCAGACGGGAGAACACCATCTCTAGACGCTCAAGCGCCTGCTGTTCAGTTGGGGCAAAGACCATCAGGTCATCAAGATAGCAGAGCAGACTAGTGAAGTTTTCATCCCCGAAGATTGACATCATCATTCGCATGAATGTTGCAGGACTGTTGGACAGACCTCGTGGCATTCTGTTGTACTAGTGGAGGCCAAAAGGTGAAGAGAAAGCTGTGTATTTTTTGTGCTCTTCATGGAGTGGCACATTGTAGAAGCCAGACGTCAAGTCCATGGTGGAGAAGAAGACATTTCCTCCAAGTGCAACCCACCGATCCTGGGGTGCCTTGGGCCAGGCCGTCGAGTCGGACCATGAACAGGACTGTTTGAAGCTGGGGAAGATCTTTGCAGGAGCACCTTCTCCAGCATGTTAATAAGGCGGTTCAGGGCATCAGGGTCAGTGGCCTGTGGCTGCAGTGGGCTCTGTTCTTCAGCAGGTGGTGCAGGTGGCGAGACAGCAGCAAGAGCATTCACTGACACCCTTTCTCTGGAAGTTCTGTTCACTGACATCATTTCAGAATGATATTCGTTCAGAATGTCTTGGACTTCACGAGCAGTCCACTTGTCTATCGTCTTCGACCTGAAGGTCATGGCGAGCTCAGTAGGAGGGCAGTTCTTTATGAACATTCGAGTCACCTCAGTGCTGGGGCTGTCCAGTGACTTTCCTTGCTCCTTCAGACGTTCAATGGCCAAGTCAACAGCGCGGTTCAGTCTAAGCCAGTAGTCAAAGGCATCCTCACCCTTCCCAGGAAGAGTGGTGTAAAAGTCTGCTAATGGGAGTGGTGAACACGGAACAGAATCAAAGTGCTTCCGCAAGAGACCATAAATGGCATCGGGGTTACAGGTGATGTTAATACCACTGTTCCTGGTCCCAAACCTGACAACATCCTTTGCTTTGCCACCAAGATGAACAAGGATCTCCTCCGCTTGTTCCTCAGGTTGCAGATTCCCCCTCTTAATGAAACTCCTCATGAGCTCCTCCCACTCCTGGACGGAAACAGAGTCTGAGTTGTCTCCTCTGTAGCAGGGGGGCTCCTTCAGCTTTCGATGAGGGACATATTGCAAATGGGACACGTCAAAAGCATTTGTGGCAGACACATTTGCATGGCTAGGTCGAGGGGTAGCACTATGTAAAGGGGAACTGGCTAGCATATCAGCATGGGCAGGTGAAGGGGCAGCACTGAGTAAAGGGGTAGTGACAGATGCACTGAGGTGAGAGATAATGTCCTGTGCCACCCGCTGGCTGACCTGTTGAATCAATGCATCACCCATCTGACCTACAATACTAGCAGCAATAACATCAGGGGTAGGTGCAGGGGAACACATGCTGTGCCTGTCCGGGACAGGGGAATGCGTGCCCTGGCTAGCAAGGGCATGAGGGTTTGCATCTGAGTTGGGGGGAGGGATAACACCAGTACTGAGCAAGGGGCGCCCAGGTGTACACTGATTACCCAACACTACACCACCCCCCTGAACAGGACTCTCAAACAGTAAACTTGAAGGATGCATAAAACCCCTCCCTCTGCCAGAACCAAAAGGAGTTACAAAAACATTACCCTGAGGATTACTCATCTTTCCAAAAAGTTAACAAAACACAATACCACAAAACAAAAGGATGAAACCACAAAAGGCCTAGGCTGGAAACTGAAAAAAATAAAAATAAAAAAAATAAAATAAAATCAAATAAAAGTACATAAACCCTCTATCTGATGTCTAACACTGCACAAAAGCAACACATCTGACCAACTTCAGTGACCGCAGATGAACAGCAGCAGCAGAACAGTCCCCGGGTCGCTCTGCAGCATCGGTAGCACAACAAAAGAGTCTCGAGTCACGGCACCAATGTGACCTCTCCTATTCTGTCCTGCTTGCTGTATAATGAAGACTTGCAGAAGTCAGGTGTGGAGCAGCAGTTTATTCTCTGAAACAGAATGGGACACAACCATAACTTGCTCCGTGAAACTTGGTCACCTCCTGCTTCATGGGCTTCCTCTGTACTGAAGTAGTGATCGTATAGTTGTTGTTTCTACAATACAAATAATATTAAAAATAAAATACATTTTTCTACAAAATACAAAAAAATGACATTCGCAATTTCAATAATTCGCTCCCTAAAGCTCCATTTTTATACACTGTAACATTCTTCCAGTTACACACACATACCTGAAACAGAATGGGACACAACCATAACTTGCTCCGTGAAACTTGGTCACCTCCTGCAGAGACAACGTGCTCCGTATGAGAGCTGTGTCCTGCTAATGGACATGCTAGCATGCTAATCGTTTTTAATAGCAATAAAAAAAAAAAAAAACGAACTTTGCTAAAAAAAAATAAAAATAAATAAATAAATAAATAAAAAATAAATGAAAGACACCAGCACACATTTAAACACTGAAACACAGTTAGATGAAGCATAGCTCAACTTATTGCATTAATTTCTGTCTCAGCAGGGAGGAGACCGTCTCACCTGCTTCATGGGCTTCCTCTGTACCGAGGATCGCCCAGAATGCAAAGCGCTAACTTCAAAATAAAATACAAAATAAAATAAAAATAAAATATAAAGAGCCATGGCTGTGCCCCAACCAAGTTTAACATGATTGAACACAATTTATTTTGTGTGTGTGTGAGAGAGAGAGTGGATGACGCCTTGCAGGTGCGGTCCTGGATGTCGGCTGCTGATTGGACGCGCCACGGCTGAGAAGGAGGAGCAGTCGAGCCAGCCTGACTGTCATCCCTCCTCCGCTCCCAAGTCTGCAGTTAGTCACTTCTGAAATGGTGTTAGAGCACGCAGCCGTAGGTAGTGATGGCCGATGGAGACTTTGTTGAAGCTTTGACACTTTTTTCAAAAAATGGTTCATTACTCGAGGCTTCAATGACACAGTGCTCGAGGAGGTCATCTAGTGCTCAATAAAATGAAGTGCAATAGAAACGTGTTCATTGTTTCATAGGTTGTTTGGGATTTGATTCGCCATGCATTCTTGTTGGACAACACTACATGCTTGTATGGTTCAATGCTGACACAATAAAATAAAAATGAAAAATAAAGACAATGTCTCTTTTTTGGCACGACTGATTGTAGTAGACTATAGCTCTATACTTAGCCTGACAGTTTGTGCAATGAATTATATTATATCCTAAAACAAGACTAAATAGCCCATAGTTTAAAAATATGTTCAATAGTAAGTGTTCAGTGGGTCAGATGTCAAATGTGATCTATTTAAAATGTAGAATAGATGAGCTAAATAACACATATAATACACATTGATGGGAATTGAACCGTCGCCTCAGTCTTGCAAGTCCAAGATTGTCATAATGTACCACAAACCCAAATCACACTCCCTTTTTTCATCTAAGCTGTTTGAGTTAGCGTTAGCACACCGTGATTCCTCATCAACTACAGGCCTACACTTCAAATAATTATGAGAAAAATCCAACGTAAAGAGAGCACTTCCATTAGGAAATAGTCAACATGAAATTTCGTCTTCTACTGACACCTGCTGGTCAAATTGAATAGTTGCAAATATTGTGAAGAAGTTGTCATCTAATTCTAATCCTAAACAATATGGCCATTCGAAGTGAAGTATTAAGACAATTAATCAGGTTTGTACTGCTTGATTGAACACATTCATTGTTCCGTTCCAGTGCACTAAAACCCACTTCCCTTCAGGACCGTGTCAGCGAAGCCAAAACTTCCTTGAGTGACGCTGTTTCCCAGCATGCAATGCGAGCTAGCGATTCACAATACTATTTCATCACAAACATGGATGTAAAAAATAAAAAGGGACGAAAAATGAAATTTCAGGAACACCAACCATTGCAATACAAGCAGAACTGGGCAGAAGTTTTATATTATGTACACCATAATACAGCCTTCTGGTGGACAAGCCATACTATTTAATCCGTGTCCTCCTATGGCACTTCCGTGGGTGGAAGCTCGTCGTAGAGGTCACGTGCTGGTTGCACGTCACTCCACCGATCACCTCGGGGAAGGTCGTTGCCCTTGCAGGGTACCTGATTCAGGTGAGTATATGGAAAATATGGGTTAATGTGGTCAGTCGTAACAAGAGAAGCTTGCTGGCAAAAATAATGCACTACAAGTGGATGTAACACTTCTTTTTTGTTTTGTATGAGCATTTAAAAAAAACAACAACATAATAATAATATGGATTTTGACCATGTATGTTTTGGAGTTCATTGAAAGAAGTTAATATATATATGTATATATATATATGTGCGTGTGTGTAACTTTAACTAACTTATCTATTTCTATCCATCTATCAAACTTACTATCTAGGGATCTATCTACTACTAACTCTCAAAAAACTAACGGACAACCAAGAGCAACAAAACCAACCTACTGCAATTCGTATATTTTAGTGTGTGTGTGTGTGTGTGTGTGTGTGGGGGGGGGGGGGGGGGGGGGGGTTAAAATGAGCACAGTGATGGTTCCGCAGCATAAAGTGTATCTTCAGTCGTCAATTGTATGTGTGGGAGTCCCTCAGGTTCAGCCCAGCTGATTTAGTGTTCGGTGAGAGGACCCTTGCGTCTGTTAAGGGGTAAGTGGCTTTCCGATGTTAAGCGAGTAGAGAATAATGTGTTAGATTACGTAATTTTTTTTCCGTGAACGCTTGCATCGTGCTTGTGAAACTGCTCACAAAACTCTTGTCGCCAGCCAGTCTAAAATGAAGCGGCAGTTTGACAAGAAAGCTGTGGCTCGAGTTTTTGAGACAGGCGACCGAGTGTTGGTATTGTTGCCGTTATCCGGTTCCCGTTTGCAGGCTAATTTTTCTGGTCCGTATGTCGTGGAGCGCAAACTTTCCGATACAGATTATGTAGTGCACACTCCTGATAGAAAACGATCATCCCGCGTCTGCCACGTCAAAATGTTGAAAAGTTACGCCCGGTTCACACAGGACGCGGAAGCGCTGCGAAGCGCCGCGCCGTGAAGCGCCGCGCCGCGAAGCGCCGCAAATCGCCAAGCGCTTCCATTCAGCGCCCATGTTAATCAATCAGTGCGTTTACATGCAGAGCTTAATCGGACTAAGCAATCATTCGGTTTTCTTGTCCAATCGGAGTTCTCACCTTGGTCCCCGTATACATGCAGCTGAGAAATTCAAATTATTGACGGGTCCTCCTCCCAACACTAGGGGGTGGAGTGAGTCTTTTCAGCCGGTCAGCTGCTTTCGGTTGACATATTAAATCTATTATGATATGGAACGATAGTTCATAATGTACGTGTTACTTGCTTTGCAGATAAGGTGTACCCTATTTCTTGTGCTCCTGGTTATTTTAAAAGGCAGACAAGAACGTTGTTTGCTGTTGGAGGGCTACAACAACACTTCGATGCTACGCTTTGTGCCGTCGCTACGGACCCCAAACTCTCGTTCTTGTTGGATTCGGGTTCGGAGCAGACTGGTGGGAGAGTTTGTGTACAGGTTTTGCAAAGGAACGGTGTCTTCAGTTATACACACGCTCATTAAAGTGCCGACCGTGGAGGAAGCTGGTGCCGCTGCACGCCGTTTCCAGCAGAATAACAGCGAAATTACCCAAATAAAAACAAATCAGGAAAACATCTCTTTGCTGTGCTTTTATTTACAAAGTTAAAATTCTTCTAACTTACAAAAAATGTGAACGAAAAGGTAGAAATATAAATACGAAGGAATACGTATTTGTTCAGGGGTGCGCAAAGCCGGAGCCCTGCATTTGCTGCGCTTCCCTTTTTAAAAAGGTCTCCGTTGTGCGTTATTTTAATATGTCCATCTCTTTTAGAAGAGAAAGCATCACCCCGGTCTCATCCTCTCTCCAAATGTCAACATTCTTATTCGCGTTTGCCAGGTTGTTTCGCGCCGTCTGTTTTGTTAGATGACGTAGTTGTGCGGTCATGAGTCGCGAGAGCGAGGCGTGGCGCATGCGCACTCGCATTGTCCAGTTAATAGTCCGATTAAGGCGTATACATGGCAGAGAAATTCGAATTCCAATGGCATTATCTGGGTGTCTCAATCGGAGTTCTCCGATTCCAATCGGAGTTCTCAAACTCCAATCATAATCGGAGTAAGGTGTTGTTGGTTTGGTTCTTTTATCCAATCTCATGCTACCAAACCGCGTGTTCGTTGAATGAAGAGAATAGTAGACAAGTGAAATCTTAAGAAGTTTTAGTAACAGAAAAAACAAGATACTTGGTACAGAGCTCCGGAGGCTTAACCCTAACAACAACAATGTGTTATCAGATGCCAAGTCTGATCTATCTGTCCCTTACGCCATCTTAAATACAGAAACAAACAGTAATAAAATATGTAGATGTCTTCTTCCATGTCGTCCTCCTATTGGCTGTCCGATGGTATAGCCTTCCCCGTTTTAGGCTAATCTGTGGCAGGAAACAAGTCCTTATTTGGCCGGGAGCCAAATAGTCCATCCTCCTCTCGATCTGGTCTGCTGGAAACTTTCCTGCCATAAAACCCTGAGGTGAAAAGTTCGTGTTCCCGTGCCTGAAAGGGTCACAAACTTTATGGGGGGTAACAAATGCAGTTTCTGTGTTCACCCCCACTTTGATCACCCCAAGTCACTGTTCCTGAGGCTTAATCAGTCAAACAGTATCTGTCTTTACTCCGAGGTTCTGAATGGTACTGATAAGAATGGGCAAATGATTATAAGAGGACTACATGTATTGACATTCATTACATTTAAACATTTAACTAACTATAATACTTCTAACACATACATACAATATTTGCTAATATACTAACTCTCACTGCTATAATGCATTAAACTAAATATAGAATCACAACAGTGTTTACATGCACGTGAGTTCTCCGATCATAATCGGACTAAGGCAATAATTCGATTTTCTCTCGTGCCATGTAAACGCACTGAATGTAGTGGTTCAGACCAGACGCGAACAGGCGCGCGGCTCGTGCCATTCATTTCAATGGAAGCGGAAGCGCCGCGCCAACGAATTTCGCGAGTGAGGCTCCAACTGGTTCACACCAGACGCGAAAAGCTCCGCGACAGTCGACAAGCGCTTCTGCTCAGCTGCACTCTTTTTTTCACTCCCACTTTTTCACTTCTTTTTTTTTCTTTAAAAAAAATAAAATAAAAAAAATCATTTTCGTCATCGCCCCCCCTCGCCCCGTAGCCAGCCCGCTCCATAGCTCACTTTTGTGCGTGTGTGTGTAAATAAATAGAAACACGCACTCAGGTGTCCATCTCAAGACAAGACCTCTTTCATAATGATCATTGACTGGCATCTCTAGGATCAAACAGACGTATTTTGATCAAGTCTTCCTCTGTGTGTGTGTGTGTGTGTGTGTGTGTGTTTAATCTCTCTCGCACTCTGATACAATGTACTGACAAATATAACATACAAATATGATATATGATCGAATTTGTCATTGGGTTTTTATTTTGAAATTAGTTTATTTTGAAAATTCACCAGATTTTCTCGTTTTTATTGAGCGACTTCCTGTACTATTGACGAGGACCGCTCGCGGCTCGCGCACGAAATAGAGCAGACGCCGAAACAACAAATGCATGCCGCGAGCCGCGCAACCACCACATTGATTAACGTGGGCGCCGAATGGAAGCGCTCGGCGGCGCTTCGCTTCCACGTCCAGTGAACTGACGTTAAATGCATGGCGCGATCCGCGAGGGGAGCCGCGCGCCTGTTCGCGTCTGGTGTGAACTACTACATTGCTTAACATGGGCGCCGAATGGAAGCGCTCGGCACTTTGCGGCGCTTTGTGGCGCTTCCGCGTCCAGTCTGAACTGGGCGTTACGTCGCTAGGAAAAATGTGTCGCCTGAGCCTCCGCCCCCTCCGTGCCCATTGGCGGAGGGAGGGCTCATGAAAAAAAAAAAAAAAATCGGTGTTCATTTGGCGCGCCTGGGAAACTCTGAAATTATGAATAACTTAAGCTTGTTTTTGTCCCATTTGCCTGCATCAGCCCGTCATGATATTGTTAAATTAATTGAGAGCCACCCACTATTGTTTTCTGACCACCCCCGCCGTACGTCAGTTTTGCACCATGACATAGAAGTAGAGGGACATGCCACAAGTAATCAGCACGCACACAGAGTCCATTCTGGGAAGTTAAGAAAGAAGCTTTGGCTCTCCTTCTGACAGTGCCCATCTTGATGTTAATTTGGGGTCAGGTTTTTACAGACTATAATGCCCTCGTGGTCCTGGATAGGATGCGCAATCAAACCAGCCGTACATGCGGTGGTCTCTGCTCCTGCAAGACTTCAATCTCCAGATTTGCCACAGGAAGGGGGGTTGATAATGTGTTGGCAGATGCGTTATCACGTGTACATGTGGACTAGCTGCGGAATTCTTATTTCAGGGGAACTGAGGTTTTTCTTGTTTAGTTTTGTTTGTAGGTATGTTAATAGGGTTTAGTTCTTAAGAGAGGGGGTGTTATGACCCACAGGTGGGTCTAGGTGCCTCTATCTAAATAACTATTACCAATTTTAAACGTTTAGTTTTTTACTACTACACAAATGTAAAGTCAAACAACATACGCTTACAGAAACTCACACAACAAAATATAAATTAAAATGTGTAAAACAAAAAGAAAAAAAAATCTGCATTCAGATAACAGTTTTGTCCTTTAGTGAAGATTGACAATGAGAAAAACCAAGAGCCTCATCTTTGTGCGGCTGATCCTGTTTCTTCTCTCTGTAAATATCTGCCCTGTTTTGGAGAAGATTCTCTCTGAGGGGACTGATGTTGCTACAATGCACAGTCTCCATGCCATCACATGTGTAAGGCGTCGGTAAATTGAAGCCTGCAGTTTGCAGTTGCAGCTGTTGCACGACAAAACGGGTCAACCAACCCGACAAACGACCCGGGTGATAATCGGCTCCGATCGGCTTGCGATGGAATTGGGACACCCAGGACAACACCACCTTTTTTTTTACCTGCCGCACGGAATGACGTTGAGCGTAACGTACGCTAAATCATAATATCGCGCCAGTCAAGATCATATCGCGGGCCTGTCCCGCTCACCAGATATCCAAGAAGGTTGGTGAGGGCTGAGCGGGCAAAACCTTTGGTGACTAAGTACCGAAGGGGTGAATTTTTTCTCTACCTTTTTGCGCCTGAGTAAAAAAAGGGGGCACAGGGACGCCTGTGCAGCTACAAGTAATAAGTCTAGACAGGGATGGGGAAGAACCAGCGCAAAGTGGCTGCTGCAGTTCCCCAGGGGGGACAAATTGTGGACGACATGCGGAAAAAATACGGTCCAGATTGTCTTGATATGTCGGATGTTTGGATTGAAAAGTATGGTTTCCCAGAGGGGGGATCACTGAGTATGGAGGAATTGAGAAACCTCCGGGATAAACTGAATATAGCCGAGGGAAAGGTTACAAAAAAGAAAAACCCAAACCGGTGGGAGATTCAAATCATCAAAGATCATGAAAGGTGTTTTTCATTCTGGAAACCTGAAGCAGAGGTCAGGGACAGGAAACAAGTAAAGAAACGTGTGAACAGCGCTGGGCGCTGGAGCACAGGGGTGACAGAGATAACGGCAGAGGGTGCACACACTCACACACACTCCCCAGAGGAGGGAGAAAAGGAGCCACTCACACACGAGCATTCAAATGCACCAAATCGTCTGTATCCTTCTCTTACAGGCCTGAGGGACCCTCTCCTGGACATGCCTGTCTTCCCTCCTCCCGCCTGCCCTCATCCAACGCTACCACCGTACAACCCTGCGCACTCCAGCACCGACGCCGCAGCGTCGCCACGTTCATCAGGACTGCCGTCAACCAAACGGCCAGCCTCATCACTGCTTTCAGACAAGGGCTGCTCCCCCAGATCACCAAAGCAGTTAACAGAAGCTGCTGCGTGGGGATTGAAGATGCCCGGCTGACAGAGGTCCGATGTCATGCAGTGCATGCTGAGAGGCTTCTGCAGGAGGCCAGCGATGCAGAGGACAAGAAGATAAAGCGTGCCTCCCTCACCATCATGAAGCACCTCAGTGACACGGCGAGACGGCCCTACAGGAACAACGACAACCGACGAAGGGCGACTAGCGGAGATAGAGGCGAAAAGGGGGCGTGCCACATCTGCGGCCGCATGGGTCACTGGGCCAGAGAATGCCCTGACAAAGGAAGACACCGCGGGCAGAACCATGCCCACCGCAGCCAAGAGAGTGATCGCGAGGACCGGAAAAGAGGATCCAGAGGGGACCAGGACGTGTTTATGTAGCATAATTGTGGCAAAGCACTGTTCCTGCTTTTGTTGTGGTTTGTGGCGTGTGTGAGAGTGATCAGTGAGCAGGGTGCAGTTACCCACTTCTACCAGTGGAGGTCGTGTTCGCCCCGGGGAATAACGCTAGAGAGGTCTCTCAAGTGGCTCGTGAGACCTATGTGGAGCGAACCGTCGTAGCGGACGTTAACGTGTGTGTTATCTGTTGTGCTTCCACAGGTGAGAAGGGGAAAGGGTTGAAAATAAGAGCAAATGTATGTGTGGCTGTTTCGTAATTGAAGTCTGAGATCGAGGGTATGTGAGTTAAATTTACGTTTTGAATGTGTCGTCTCTGAGTGATTACCTAGCGAAG